>NC_090778.1:1577500-1630000 GCF_040054535.1 Antennarius striatus | reverse complement strand
TGCCTCCTGCAGACGATGATCTGACCATCTGAAACACTGAAACTTCTTCTTCGTGGTCGGACATGAGAGTCTCATCATCAGCTAGAGCCAGGAGATTATCATTAAAACTGTAATCCTCTAATCCCATTTACCTCAGTCACACACCTGCTTTGTGCAATCCAGTTGGTGACACAGCAGAGTATTTTAACAAACTCTTTGGTATCCATCCGCCAACACGTGGTAAAGAACGAGATGCGGTCTGACTGATGTCGTATCCATCCACCTACATGCGGTAAAGAACGAGATGCGGTCTGACTGATGTTGTATCCATCCACCAACACGTGGTAAAGAACGAGATCCGGTCTGACTGATGTCGTATCCATCCGCCAACACGTGGTAAAGAACGAGATCCGGTCTGACTGATGTCGTATCCATCCACCAACACGCGTTAAGAACGAGATGCGGTCTGACTGATGTTGTCCCCATCCACCAACACATGGTAAAGAATGAGATGTGGTCTGACTGATGTTGTCCCCATCCACCAACACGCGGTAAAGAACGAGATGCGGTCTGACTGATGTTGTCCCCATCCACCAACACGCGGTAAAGAATCAGATGTGGTCTGACTGATGTTGTCTCCACCCACCAACACGCGGTAAAGAACGAGATGCGGTCTGACTGTCGTTGTATCCATCCACCTACATGCGGTAAAGAACGAGATGCGGTCTGACTGATGTTGTCCCCATCCACCAACACGCGGTAAAGAATCAGATGTGGTCTGACTGATGTTGTCTCCATCCACCAACACGCGGTAAAGAACGAGATGCGGTCTGACTGTCGTTGTATCCATCCACCTACACGCGGTAAAGAACGAGATGCGGTCTGACTGTCATTGTATCCATCCACCTACATGCGGTAAAGAACGAGATGCGGTCTGACTGATGTTGTATCCATCCACCTACATGCGGTAAAGAACGAGATGCGGTCTGACTGATGTTGTCTCCATCCACCTACTACCACAACTCATATGTTGGATTTTCGTTCATATGTCAAAGAACACTTGGGACAGAGCGAAGGCTCGTGTCTCACATGACTCGTACGTCGGGCAGCTCGTGTCTGGAGGTTCTACTGTGTTACGAGTAACAAGTCGCCCGCCTGCGTCCTGTGGGTTCGGTTCGGGGCAGGACTACACAGAAACTTTTCCTGACATTCTCATCGTTCTCCCCACAGGTCTGGTTTCAGAACGCTCGAGCCAAGTTCAGGAGGAACCTCCTGCGGCAGGAGAGTACTGGAGTGGACAAGGCGTCGGACGGCTCCACGCTGCAGGGCGGGACGCCATCGGGTCCGGCCTCAGAGATCTCCAACGCGTCCATGAGCCCCTCTAGCACCCCCACCACCCTGACAGACTTGACCAACCCCACCATGCCCACTGTCACGTCCGTGCTCACCTCAGTGCCGGGGGGCATGGACGTCCACGAGTGCCGAAGCCCACCACAGACCACACTGACGAGCCTCTTCTGATGGATGGAGGCCCTCGCCCCCCCTGACCTCCTGGAAGGTGCTCCTGGATCTAACACTGAGCACTGCTGACTCCTTGGAACTTTGAACGGATTAGTGAAGAGGAGGTAACGGAACGATTAAACGAAGTTTTCTTCCGCTCTGAGCCCATTTGAGACTATTTGCATAGCGAGGCGACCCGGCCTTCAGATGAAACCGTCGTCGTTATTTTGATGTTGTTGTCTTGTCGAGAACTGAGGAGACTTGATTTGCATTTTTCAATGTTTACAGAAAGAGACTGTGGGGAAAAAACTGCTTAATTTTTGAAATTTCTTTTTTTTTTCCAGCACAGTATTTATGTTGTTGTACAAGAGTCACTGTTAGAGGGATTGTAAAAACGTCTCCTTTTGAAAATCTGAGATTAAACAGGTTACAATATCCTACGACTACCAGGTGCCTCACGCTCGTCTTTGTCTCCGCTGGGATTAGACAGCAAGTAGCTGACTTGTGTGTGTGTGTGTGTGTGTGTGTGTGTGTGTGTGTGTGTGTGTGTGTGTGTGTGTGTGTGTGTGTGTGTGTGTGTGTGTGTGTGTGTGTGTGCAGACACTCATGTATTGTTTTTTTGTTGTTGTTCTGCCCATGGTGTTCTGAGGCTGGAACTATAGTAGTAACTGTAGTATTAAATCTAGTATTCAATGTATTGGTAAATGTGGTATTAAATGGAGTACTTAATGTAGCATTAAATTTAGTAGTAAATGTAGTATTCAATCTTGGTAGTAACTGTAGTAACTTTAGTAGTAACTGTAGTAGTAACTGTGGTAACTGTCGTAGTAACTGTAGTAACTGTACTAATTGTAGCAGTAATTGTAGTAGTAACTGTAGTTGTAACTGTAGTAACTATAGTAGTAACTGCAGTAGTAAGTGTAGTAGTATCTTTAGTAGTAACTGTAGTAATAAATGTAGTAGTAACTGTACTATTAACTGTAGCATTAGTATAGCAGTAACCCTAGTAGTACCTAGTATTACATGTAGTATTGAATGTAGTAACTGCACTAGTTGGGCTGTACTCACCTGGTTTGCGGTGAGTTGTTCGTTGTTCAGACGTGTGCAGAAACACGTCGGAATTATTTAGAACTCCACATGGAATTACGTCATGGAGGAAACGTGATCCAGAGATGAAGCAAGTGTGTTAGCATAGTGTTAGCACTGTGTTAGCACTGTGTTAGCATAGTGTTAGCAGTGTGTTAGCATAGTGTTAGCATAGTGTTAGCACTGTGTTAGCATAGTGTTAGCAGTGTGTTAGCACTGTGTTAGCAGTGTGTTAGCAGTGTGTTAGCACTGTGTTAGCATAGTGTTAGCAGTGTGTTAGCACTGTGTTAGCATAGTGTTAGCACTGTGTTAGCACTGTGTTAGCAGTGTGTTAGCAGTGTGTTAGCACTGTGTTAGCAGTGTGTTAGCAGTGTGTTAGCAGTGTGTTAGCAGTGTGTTAGCACTGTGTTAGCATAGTGTTAGCAGTGTGTTAGCAGTGTGTTAGCAGTGTGTTAGCAGTGTGTTAGCAGTGTTAGCAGTGTGTTAGCAGTGTGTTGGTGGTATGGAGTGTGTTCAGTGTGTTGGTGGTATGGAGTGTGTTCAGTGTGTTGGTGGTATGGAGTGTGTTCAGTGTGTTGGTGGTATGGAGTGTGTTCAGTGTGTTGGTGGTATGGAGTGTGTTCAGTGTGTTGGTGGTATGGAGTGTGTTCAGTGTGTTGTGTCTCTAGAGGACAGACGATGACGTAGAACTGCAGAAATCCTTTCCTCACATTAGATGAATTATTTCAGTGTTGGGGGAGACCTTCTCACTGCTGTCCTCCCCCCTGAAGAAACACAAACCCCCCACTAATGAACACTTTACAGCACAGATAGCTTTTAACAATAACGCAGTCAAGAGTCCTTCATCCAGTACACACACGACTGGACACACACACGACTGGACACACACACGACTGGACACACACACGACTGGACACACACACGACTGGACACACACACGACTGGACACACACACGACTGGACACACACACGACTGGACACACACACGACTGGACACACACACGACAGGACACACACACGTGTGTGTTTTAATGGACATTTATAAAGAGCGGTCGGGCACCGACGTCTCCTGGTGGGACGAGACCCCTGAGCTCCTACACAACAGGCGTCGACCCCTCAGACCAGACTGTTAACACGTCCGTCAGCGCTGACAGGATGACCTTGTGACGACCTGAACACTTCAGGTGAAATCCACTCGTCCGTCTTCCTTTCACTTCCTGTTCTTCTTCATTGATTGGTCCGCCTGTGGAGGAGCTGGAGGAGCTGGAGGTACAATGCAGGAGCATTAGAAGGAGTGTTCTGGTGGTTAGCGCTGTCGCCCCAGACAACCCCGGTCCACACACAGTTTGGATATTACCCACGTGTCACCTGGATGTCCTTCCAATCTCCTCCCACTGACAATCCAAACAGAGGACTGAAGGTTTGTGTTTCCATGTGTTGGTTCTGTGTCCTCTGACCAGCATCCTACAACCCTTCAGACATTGGATGGATGGATGGATGGATGGATGGATGGATGGATGAGTCAGGGTCGCCTCAGGAGGAACTTAAATGAATGTAGAACATACTGGGGTCCAGACTAGGGGAACAGGAAAGGTTTCTTCTGGGGACCCAGTGTTTCATACAAATAAGCCAGAATCAGCAGCCGGAGACATCCTGACCGTGTACCCCTGAAGATCCTCAGATTTAAGTTGTGATCCTTTCAACTGAACGTCGTTCAGTCATTGAAGAAGTCTGACCGTCATCAGGAACCAACCCCCCCATCGTTTGCACACTTTCTATCTGACCTGACTTCTCCTCCATCACAAACATGAAGACATGAGGCAGACGTGTTATCAGACTCATGTGTCACGCGTCGCAGCAGGAAGCGTGTTTCCTTGCGTTGGGTCGTCCTGTTTCATGAGGACCATTACGTTTAACCACTCTCACCAAATGTGGAAAAAAAAAAGAGCAAATTCACTCCCTGATCACTAAAAATAAGCATGTGTGCAAAAGCTGCGCGCGGCGGCGGCTGCCAGCCGTCAAGAGAGCAAAATCATAAAAACTGTTTTCATGAGCAGCTCTCGCTCCGCCCGACTAAAAGGTGCTCCATTTTCTCCCGACTCCAGCGGCGGCGACTTAAAGCGATCATAAAGGTAGGACGATTTTCCACTTAAAAATATCACTTTGCAAACATGGAAGTTTAACAAGTAGGTGGTGCGTGGGTGGGGGTGGTGGGGGGGGGTCTGCAGAATAACAGTCTTTACGCTTCGCAAGCAAATCATGAATTATAAAAAAACAGACTTGAACTTCCCCTGCTGTGCGTAATTAGAAGTGTGTGTGTGTGTGTGTACAGAGAGCAGATTCATGTGGAGCCCAGGCCTGCTGGGGTGAGCATGTGACTCACTCCAGGGACGACGTCTGCTAACGTTTGACCCAACGACCACATCTGTGTGTCAGAAGGAGACGGGAGAGTCTCCAAACCAACGGGGTCAGAGACACACGTGATGGGTCGACCACGTCTGACCGGACCCCCACAGCATCACAGCATCAGCACACGACACACTGGTGACCTCCTGACCTCCTGGTTACTGGAAGAGGAAGAGCCTTGAGAAGCATCATGGAGGACTACACTAACAAGCTCATAACCAACATTTTACTGCGTGTTAATAGATGCTTGTTTTTCTCTTCCAATCATTTATTGTCAACAGACAATAAAGAGATTTTCTCCAGCAGGGTGGACGGGCTCCATGACTTCATGACATCTGATGGCGTTAAAAGTTAACCTTTAATGGACGGATCTTCACTATTAGGTCCGTCTTTTTATTCCTGTGTATTTATTCCACCATCTCCTGGTGTCTGCTTCCAGGATTGCAGGGCGACGTTCTGCAACAAGCGCCTGAAGGTGTGTTGGTGTCGACCAGGTGAGTTAACCTCTAGTGTGACGTGTGAACGGATGCAGAAAGACCAAAGCAGTTCTACTGCATACATTATTGTTTCATAATGATTTTTCTACAACAGAATGTAAAGTAATCTAATATAATGTAATTCAGGAGGTGAACTGACACCTCCCTCTACCAGGTCACACTCCAAACTTTTTGCCCCACATGGGTCTCGAGCTGCTCACCCTCCTGTCCCCAGCCCAAGGCTTACCCCCTGCTGTAAAGTAATATAATGTAATGTAATATAAGATAAGATAATGTACTATGATGTAGTGTAATATAATGTAATTTATTGTAATGTAATGTGATGAAATGTAATATATTATGATGTAATATAATGCAATATAATATAATATAATGTAATATATTGTAATTTAATGTAATGTAATGTAATGTAATGTATTGTAAGTAAAGTAATATAATGTAATGCATCATAATGTAATGTAAAGTAATTTGATTTAATGCAACGTAATGTATTGTAATGTAATATAATGTAATGTACCGCGGTACACTGGCGTCATGCCCGGGGTGTCCCCTGCCTCACGCCCTGAGACTGCCGGGATAGGCACCGGCTCCCCCGCGACCTGCGTCAGCGGATTAAGCGGGTTTAGAAAATGAATGAATGAATGAATAATGTAATGTCATATAACATAATGTAATGTACTGTAATTTAGTATAATAATATAATATAATATAATATAATGTATTGCAATGTCATGTATTGTGATCTAATATAATACAATATAATATTATTGTAATGTAATAATTATGTAATGTAATTTAATGTAATGTATTGCAATGTCAGGTATTGTAATGTAATATAATATAATATAATGTATTGTAATGTAATGCAATGCATACGTTGCCGTTCCTTGACTCCTTTTGTTTCCAGTCCTCTCATATTGAGTGCTTGTTGTACCTCTTCCATCCTTACAGTCACAGCGATGCAAACACTGTAGGTGTTTTTACACTAAAATACTTGTGAATTCAAAGATGTGCTAAAATTAAACAGTTGCATTCAGTTTCATGCCTTACTAATATTTCCATTTTCTTTACATTTGGATGCTTTTTATTTCCATTTAATTACATGAGGAGGATAACATTTTCTAAAGAATGATGCTAATATTGTGTTATTTAATCAGACAAAAAATAAAAACCTGCAATCATCGGAAAAATCTTCTGAGCACCAATTCATTCTTAGACACTGTTTCCAGATCAGTTTGCTTGAACCAGACTTCCTGGACGGTGTCAGGTGGGGTCAGGGGGGGCATTGATAGTTATTAATAGATACGGTGACAGTAGTTTGTGGTGCATTGCTGCAAACACTGGCTTCAGTTACCTCCTTAGCATTTACATACAAACACCATGAGAAAAGCCATCGTTCAGCATTTTATTAAAAAATAATAATTCTAGCAGCAGGTCAGACACAAATTAATTTACCTTAACCCTCTATGTCATGTCCATCAATCAATTACATGAATGGAAACTATCTGCTCATACAAAACTGCCTTTGAAAAGCAGATTTAGTCGTGTTGAAATTTAATTCAAACGTGGAGCTTCAGAGCTGAAACTGTAAACCCAGAGTTCTGCTCCGGAACACATGAGGACACATTCCTCCAGCGGTGGGGACCAATCGATGGGCCGAACACTCAGAGAGACTCCTTCAGTCGTCAATATCAGGACGCTGGTCGGTAATGTCATAAATATGTCAACTGTTAAAAGAAGAAAAAATAGCACAATAAAATATAATCATCACCATCAGAGTGACACACACACACACACACACACACACACACACACACACACACACACACACACACACACACACACACACACACACACACACACACACACACACACACACACACACACACACACACACACCCAGAGGAGTGTGTGCCAGGCAGACTTGCTGCTGAGGCCATCGGGGTCTCATGTTAGGTGTTTGAGACTGAATCCATAGAGGTGCCAAATATGCTGTCCAGATGTACCCACACACTGGTATTAGGGGGTGTGAATGCTTTAATAGAGAGGGGCCAGTCTCAACAACACATGTCAGGAAACATGGAACCACTGGGCTGTAAAGTTTAACACGCAGGAACGGAGCCAGTGGTGGAGTCTCGCTCGGCCTTTTTATGTATTTAACAAAAACCATGAGATAATGACACCAGAGAGTAACGGTCTGAACAGACAAACAACAGCAGGTCACGCTAAACAGGTCCACACACACACACACACACACACACACACACACACACACACACACACACACACACACACACACACACACACACACACACACACACACACACACACACACACACACACAGTCATCCTGATAAAAACCAGCAAACACACAGAAAACACCTCCAGTAAATGCGGTGCGTTCAGATTTGGCCTCATGTTAACATTTTTAATGATTGATACCTCGCAAAACTTTTGGTATTGATCCAGAGATGGGGAGGAGATGCACCGCAGCAGCAGCTGGACTGTGATCCATCACAGCAACTCCAACTTGTAGACTGTTTTTGCAGAACCTGAAAAGCAGGTCTCAATAAATCAATTTTAAGTTTAAAATCCATCAAGAGTTGAGTTGTTGCATGAACGAAATCTCCAACATCAGCTGGGTTTAGAGACAAGCTTGTCTTAAGTCAGACTTACTCAATATTGATCGTGTCGCCATGGCAGCAGCATCAAAACCGCACGTCGTCCCTATTCACAAATTTCCCCACTGTGGGACAATAAAGGTTTATCTTATCTATCTTATCTTAACCCCACTGGTCATGTTTGATCATGTTTTCATGGACAAACAACACAACTGGAAATGTTTGGGGGCATGGAAAATGTACATACTGACTGTCAAGAAGAAAAATATGCAGTAAAATTGTTTAAAAAATGCAATTGAATAATTATTACCTCCATTCACACCCTCCTCTGATCACCACCAGATTTATCGATCCGATATTTGACAATTCTCTGCTTCTCTGTGATCATATTGATTTCAACATGGAGGAGGTATATACTTATATAGGTATTGACATATGGACACTTGCTGGTTTTATATATATATATATATATATATATATATATATATATATATATATATATATATATATATATATATATATATATATACACACACACACACAGTATATATACTGTATATAATTAAAGCACTTTGAAGTAAATTATTATATTATAATTATCATAGTTACTAAGGGAGTTGTAATAATGTAAATAATGCATTCAATCATATTTCTGTCTGTGCCAGTGAAACCTCCAGGATTTAAATCCCCAATCGAATAAAAGACGTGATGTGTGGAGTCAAGCTCACTATCAGATAAGATAAGATAAGACAAGATAAGATAAGATAAGATAAGATAAGATAAGATAAGATAAGATAAGATAAGATAGACTTTATTTATCCCAAACTGGGTAATTTAAAATCAGATGAGGACGAGCTGCAGTTCATTAGTTTCTCTGTGGGGTGGGGCCTTTCTGTGTATCTGAAGAATGAAGAACACCAACCAGTTCTAAGAGGAACCAGTTCCAGTTGGGAAACGGTGATGGTGATGATGACGTATCCTGTTTGAAAGTAATACATGATGAAGATGACTTGGGTTCGCATCCCCTTCCCTCCGTTTAGGCCGTTTAGGCCCCGGCCCCTCTTCCTCACCCTGAGGGCCCCTCCGTGTCAGGGCTAACAGCTAATTAGCATGAGGACGCTCAGCAAACGTAGAGCTGGCTGTTCCTCCGATCTCATTCTCTCCACGGCTCAGGACGCACGGAGATGAAATTAGAGCGATTAATTAGACTCTGACGCTTCGCCAAAGGTTCTCAATTTAGTGCTGTCACATCAATAAAGGAGGCATCTCCTCAGCCGCACGCCGCGGCAGCTAAAGGAAACGACGTGGGGGTATTACCAACAATTAAGGCCAATTAGTCCCAGCAACCCTCCAATGGGAAGACATGCATTAACACAAGACGGAGCACTTTGGGGCGACATCACACAGGGCAAAGTTATAGCGTAGAGGTAGCCCAGGACGCTATCGTCTCTCTGGAACAAAACAACCTACTGTGATTGGACGTGTAGATGTTTGAACTGATATGATTGGTGCTTTCTGAGTCCGTTAGCTGTGTGACTCCTGCTAGCTGTGTGGTAGCAACGCAACCGGATGACTGATGACTGGGGCTAACTGACGGAAATGAGTCACAATGGTGTTGTTGATGTGTTCCAAGTTTGAAATGGTCAAAAACGACAAACTAACGCAGACATTAAAACAAATATATATATATATATATATATATATATATATATATATATATATATATATATATATATATATATATATATATATATATATATATATATATATATATATATATACAGTATATATAAAAAACAATAGAAGTTATTAAAATAAATAAAATAAAATAAAATAATAAATTAAACTTGATTATTGAGTGATATGATTGATTAATTGATTGATTGATTTCTGTTAGCGTGCAGTGAATGTGACCCCAAACACTCCCATTAATCTCTATACTGGTGTCCTAATATGTTTCAGCTGTCGTTTCTGCACATTGGCTTTATTTTGTTGGCTAGTCTGCTGCTGTTAGCATGTTGCTATGCTAATGTAGCCGCTGCTGCAATTTCACCAACTTTTCATTTGTTGTCTTTATAACATTTTTGAAGAGTTTTGACCAAACTACTAATGTTCCTCAGTTCCCACTCACTGCTATCTTAACAGACAAGCAGGAGAGCTCATTTAATCCCATCCCGCCGTTACAACAGGGTGGCAGCGAGCTGCTTTGAAGAGCCCCTTCATTACCCCCCCCCGTGACAAATCCTCCCTGAATGGAGCAGAATGTAAAAGTTTTGCGGGTACACACCGGGCCCCGGCTCTATTTAGACGTGCAGTGAAGTGCTGTCAGGGTGACACGCAGCACATTTGGAGATCTGCACTGGTGCGCATGGCGCTGGGCGGGGGCCGCCGCGGGCCCCCCCACCCCACCCCCGGTGTGACTGCAGCACAGGCAGCTGTCACACCGGAGCAGGCATCTCCTGGGCCGCCCCTGACAGAGGCTGTCTGAGACTGACACCCTGTTTATTCACGGGTGACACCCGGGTGTCGCCCGCATTTTGATTCACCTGGCAGAGAGGAAACCTCCCTGAAACAGTGTGTGATGAAGTGTGTGTGAGGACACACAACCAGAATAAATGAGGAGCTCCGAGTGTGTGTGTGTGTGTGTGTGTGTGTGTGTGTATGTGTGTGTGTGTGTGTGTGTGTGGGCTCCATCAGCCCTGTGAGGCCACATCATGTGTGTGTTTAGGCTCACACACACACGCACACACACACACACACACACACACACACACACACACACACACACACACACACACACACACACAGGAAAGACATCCTCACATAGTTCCACCCACACATTCAGTGTAAAATCTGTCCCAGATTTGCTGCCCCCAAAACCATGAAGTTAAAACCCAAATTTTCTCTGTAAAAGCTTTAATATCAGGGGTGAAATAAAACACACCCCCACTCACACACCTGTTTAACACCTGTCAGCGTCACCACTAAGTGATCATGGCAGCCAATGGCAATGTGCATGGTTTAAATGTAGAGGAGTAAATATAGTGTACTGTAAAACTATTTTTATATTTCATCTTGTGGTTTTAATGTCGACTGTAGCTCCGCCCACCTTCACCCATTTGTTGGCCTCAAATTATTTTTAGGATTTATGGCAGGTTTTCTCAGCCTGACTCAAAATATCCCAAAGTTTCTGTCAGAGTTAAAATGGGCTGAACTGCATTGTGGGAAATGTAGTTTTGCTCAAAGCACACTTTTAACCTATTTATTTTTAGACACTCTGACCTTTTATTCTCTCGTGGGCCACATAGAATGATGTGGAGGTCGTGTGTGTGTGTGTGTGTGTGTGTGTGTGTGTGTGTGTGTGTGTGTGTGTGTGTGTGTGTGTGTGTGTGTGTGTGCTTGCGTTCTCCTGTCGGTCCACAGAGAACTGGGCGATGAAAAGGCCGTTGGTCATGTGACAGAACTGATCTTCATTCGCCGTGTGTGTGTCACCTGACAAGTATGTTCACACACACACACACACACACACACACACACACACACACACACACACACACACACACACACACACACACACACACACACACACACACACAGACTAATAAACAAAGCTGATTTTAATTTTAAATCAGTTTAATCAGTTAAATTTAAATCAGTTTCTTAAATTTAGTCACAAATTCAGAATAAACCATAGATTTTTAGTTTAGTCTAGTTAGTCCAGTCTAGTTAAACTAACTAGGTAGTCTAGTTAGACTAGATAACAAACAACAAACTTCTCATCTCACTCTCAATCCAGAGCTCACAACGTTTGAGGGGCACCAACGCCTCGATCCTGTATCCAGATCGTCCCGGTTGGGTGCTGGGGCGTGGCAGGAGGAGGGGCCGAGCTCGTGGGCGGAGCCTCGTCTCCACACCTGTGGTTCCTCTCAACACCTGGACGTGATCAGTCTGATTAGCCTGAGGCTTTTTAGGCCCGCTTCTCTTGTCTCTGGTCCAGATGGTCTTGTACTCACCTTCTAGTCACCAGGTTTCTGGAGTCTTCTGGTGTTTCCCTGATTTTTGCGTTGGCTGAAGGAAACATGGACAAAAACCTCCAGCGGTCCTGTGTTTGGGTCCTAATCCTGTTCGTGACAGAAGTAGATGTGACTTCAAGAGATATTCACCTGGTAATAACACATCCAGACAAAGATGAGTTTGGGCTTGTTTTGTTGATGAGAGCATTTTGTTGAATATGAAATGAGAATATTCTGGTTATCCTTAAATGTTTACGTTAAACGTTTGATGAAGTCAGAGATTTTGTGTTGGATTTAAACCGTTCTGAATAGTATTTGGGGAAAAAGAAATTGTCAAAGAAAAAAGAATGTATATAAAATGTTTAAGTTTAATGTGTTTTAAAAATCACCAATTGTAAGTATCTTCATCCATCAGATTGGATGGAGCAGGCTAGGCTGAACACACACACACACACACACACACACACACACACACACACACTGTTCACCATTCACCAGGAGAATGACTGCTGCGTTCTGTTCACCTGAACCTGGAGTGTGTGTGAAACACAAAACACTGACTAACACCAGTGATGGTGGAGATTTAAACAGGAACAGCTCTGAGCTGCATGCATAGTTTAGACCAGGGGGGTCAAACTCCTCTCCACTGGGGGCCACATCAGCATCATGGCTGTCCTCAAAGGGCCAGATGTAACTAATAAATGTAACTAAATGTAACTCAGTGTAATGTAACTAAATGTAACTACTCCTTAATGTAACTAATAAATGTAACTAAATGTAACTCAGTGTAATGTAACTAAATGTAACTACTACTTAATGTAACTAATAAATGTAACTAAATGTAACTCAGTGTAATGTAACTACTCCTTAATGTAACTAAATGTAACTCAGTGTAATGTAAATAAATGTAACTACTCCTTAATGTAACTAATAAATAACTAAATGTAACTCAGTGTAATGTAACTAAATGTAACTACTCCTTAATGTAACTAATAAATGTAACTAAATGTAACTCAGTGTAATGTAACTAAATGTAACTACTCCTTAATGTAACTAATAAATGTAACTAAATGTAACTCAGTGTAATGTAACTAAATGTAACTACTCCTTAATGTTAAATAACTGAATTTCTGACTGATTCTAGTTCCAAACATTACAGTTAGACAGAAAAAACATGTTTGTTTGTTTCTCTGTTCTAACATAAATCCTTTTAATCTGTCAGGTTATTAAACCCACAGAACTCCATCAATCAAGGATCAAACTATCAATCAATAAAGAAAAATAACGTCAGACACAAGTTAGGATGTTAACTTTGTTCACGTTTAGTCAGAGTTAAAATGGCCTGAACTACTGCATTGTGGGAAATGTAGTTTTAGTCAAAGCACATTTTTGACCCATTTATTTTTAGACACTCTGACCTTTTATGCTGTAGCGGGCCATATTAAATAATATGGAGGGCCACATTTGGCCCCCGGGCCTTGAGTTTGACACGTGTGGTATTGATGTTTATTCTACAAAAGATTTTTCTAGTGAGTGTTAACGAGTATTAAAAATTATTTCATACAGGATCAATGAATTGATTTTTTCTTCTGAAGCATTTTGTATTTCCTTATCCAACCAATAATCACTATTAATTGAAAGTCATAATTGGTAAATGTATCAGCTGATGTCACACACATGACCGTCAGTGAAGTCAATGTCATGTATGGGATGGATAGTTAAGAGACTCGTTACCCATCATGCAGTAGGTGGAACCTCTGGTGCAGTCAATGCGTTTGACGTCCCTTTACACTTCAGACGACATGTTTCAGGTTAATGAAATATATCCCTGAGGTTCACCACACAATGCTTTTAAAGCTGCAGCTCATCTGAAGCCCAGCGAGCAGCAGCAGGTTTCTGCTGGAATAATGTGGAGGTAACCACCCAAACTTCACTGAATCCTCAAGGTGACGTTGGTGAACGCTGAGAGAAACCAGCAGGAGAGGAAGTCCGTCTGTCTCTGTCTCTGTTTCTGTGACTATTTGAGAAAAGCAGCTGAATGAAGACTCACACACACACACACACACACACCCACACACACACACACACACCCACACACACACACACACACACACACACACACACACCCACACACACACACACACACACACACACTACGTCTCTCATTAACACACTCTGTGTTGTAAATCTCTGCTGGCAGCATCAATCCGCTCTAAAGACTTCCATGTTAATTAATTGTCTGCTGCTGGTTGTGCATGATAAGCAGGTGAGGCGAGGCGTGTGCGCCGAACACGCAAAAGAAAGAACATTAATGATGAGCGACCGTCGTGTTTGGCTTCATGTTACGGACACACACACACACACACACACACACACACACACACACACACATAGAGGAGCTATAAATAAAGTGGCTCCAGAGCCAAGGAGCAACATGACTGGAGCAACACACACCTAAAGGTTACGCGGCGCCGCCGGCCCATTCGTCTTGTTCCGATACAAACTACTTGATTCCCCAAACGAGTGTCGAGGAATCCCCCCCGTCAGCACTTTATCACCACTGCTCACCATTATAAATCAGTTGAACTGGTGACACCTGAACTTTAATCTGTGCACGCTGTAAAGGCCACCGGCGCAGGCTGGCGCTATTAGCAGCCGGCTGATCCATGGTGTGTGCATTCAGGTCACAAAGCAGGGCCCAGGATACACCCTGGAGGCGGCGCCGGAGCATCTCCAACACGACGAGAGGAAACAGGACGGAATGGGGAAAAGTGTTGGTCCATCAATAAAGGTTGGGTTCCTGTGACTTTATTTGTGACTGGAGAACAGAAAGACGACAAACCAACAATAAGGTGTGGAGATCAGGGGGTGGTGGTGATGGGGGGGGGGGCACATCCCGTCAGCAGGAAGTGGAAGATGTCTGTGAACTGTAATCTGTGCACAATCCACGATTGTGCACAGATTACAGTTCTGTGTCTTCCAGAGAGGCCAGGAGCAGAAGGTCTTCACACCAGCGATTTACATGAGGCTGTGTCACTGTGTCGAGCTTTTTCAGCGATATCAGCATTCTTTTTAGTGAGATTCTCATTATTTTAAACGCTGTGTTTACACTCAGCGTCTGGGGGCAGACAGGTGTAACTCTTCCTCTTACTGTCTAATAACTTCTACTGTCTTGATGTGTTGAAACACGGATTTGACCTGAAAGAGGGAAACACGTGAATCACGTGATGAACCTCCACCCTGTCCGGGTGTCTGAACGTCTCCCTTGTTTGACGTGCGGTTGTGATGTCACCAGTGCTCACCTGTCCTGATTGGCTGCTAGGTTCCACAGGTGGCCACAAACATTCTGCTCTTTCATTTCCTTCATTTCCTGTTTCAGTTTTGGACCCCCGTTCTACTGACACCTACTGTCAACTGGGCTCATTTCAGGGGTTTTGTTGTGTGGAAAAATGTGTGTGTGTGTGTGTGTGTGTGTGTGTGTGTGTGTGTGTGTGTGTGCGTGTGTGTTTGCTTGTACCTCTTTTATGTGGGCCCAGACAATGGGCAGACCTCCCAGCACTGCAGCTGGGCCGGTCCTGCTCTCATCCATACACTGCAAAACTTCACCTCTATCAAATGAATTTGTTAGCCTGATTGTTTCCACCGCCGTCCGTCTGAGTCAACAAACCCCTTCAGCTCAACCCCAGGTGAGTGTGTCTGATGGTCTACCTGAATCATGTTGAACCTGAGGAGGGTTCATAGAGGCTGGTAAGGCTGTGAGACGGTCAGACCGATCGATGGGCAGCTGGGGGCAGTGGTGTCACAACCAGCGCAACCAAGACAATACGCAGCATGTTCAACCCCCCCAGGAAGTGTCCCGTCATGTCAACGCAGAGCTTCAATCAGTTTAATGAAACCAGTTTAGGTCACGATTTAAGACTGAATTCATCCTGTTACATCAGTTCAACACTGAGTACAATCAATGCTTCGTCCAAAGGTCCAGATTAACGTGGTGGACACTGTCCTAACGTCAGTGGTGGACAATGTCCTATTGTTAGTGGTGGACACTGTCCTAACGTTAGTGGTGGACACTGTCCTAATGTTAGTGGTGGACACTGTCCTAACGTTAGTGGTGGACACTGTCCTAATGTTAGTGGTGGACACTGTCCTAATGTTAGTGGTGGACACTGTCCTAATGTTAGTGGTGGACACTGTCCTCGTGTCAGTGGTGGACACTGTCCTAATGTTAGTGGTGGACACTGTCCTAACGTTAGTGGTGGACACTGTCCTAATGTTAGTGGTGGACACTGTCCTAATGTTAGTGGTGGACACTGTCCTCGTGTCAGTGGTGGACACTGTCCTAATGTCAGTGGTGGACACTGTCCTAATGTTCACTGGTGGACACTGTCCTAATGTTAGTTGTGGACACTGTCCTCATGTTGTGGTGGACACTGTCTTTGTGTTCAGTACTGAAGATGCTCCAGAGGAGCTTCCACAATCAGTGTAACGTTGAAGGACTCTAGGTGTGATCTGTCCACTGGAGATGTGTCCTGAGGAGTGTTTCGGTGTTGGGAACCGTCTTCAGACATGAGGAACTGGTGTTCCCTCGTTGGTTTTTAAACTGCATTGCTTTCCTCTTGGGGTAATTCCTGTGTTTCCTTTTGAACAGCGCCCTCTCACACTGGTCCTTTCAAACTCTGGTCCTTTACATGACGACATGCTGCAACAATTACAACTACAGTGTTCACAGATCTCCCTCACACCACTGGAATTCCAATCGACAACGGCCTCTCCAAAGTCTATTTGTGTGTCTCTATGGAAACAACAGCATTTCTAAGTTTTTACGTGTCCTGGATGCTTTCACATCGTCTCTAAACCACTAATAGACTGAGCTTAGCTCGAACGTTTTTACAGTGTAATCACCCTGCTCCTGTACTTGGGAAAAGTTCTTGGTGATTCAACTGTCACTCACGGGCGGCCAAAAGCCCCATGAAAAGCCCTGCCTCGGCTGAGTGGTGAGTATTTCTGAGGCCCGGGCGGGTGGGGAAGAAAGGCCTTTGTTCGGGGCTCCCCACTCCACCGGCCTGCTTTTGGGTTCTCTGGAAATGGGGCCACAGTAAACAAACAATACATCCTGATGAATGGATAATGATGCACATGTTTACTGACTGAGATCTCTGCAGCGTATTCTCGGTTCGCTCAGCAAAACAGAGGCACCCACATAGAAACGGCTCTTTCATTTGTGTTACGTCAAACAAAAGCAGGTCTCCATTATCAGCGGCGTCTGAGTGGGGAAAGTTTAGCTCATGGTCCTCCCCCCGTTAGTTATCTGTGTGACGAACATCACAGTGAATACACAACTTGGTGCCTGAACTGAATCTAAAACCACCAGAGACACTGCGTCATGATTTGAAAGCTGACATACTCAGGTGGTGGACACTGTCCTAGGTTTCTGGACAGACTTCCCGTTGGAAGACCTGGTAACACGTATGTCCTTTTGAGCATTCAGTCCTTCATTGTCACATAATACATGCCTGTTGGGAATGAAGGTGTTTCCCACTTTATCAGAAGAGATTAAAACATCAGGAACCAACATCAACAAATTGGAGGGGACTGCGGTGCACTTCCTTTGTCCTGGACGGACTGGGGGAACCGGGGTGCATTGTTCCGTCACAGCGTATGGGGGTGCTTGGGGTCTTTGTCGCACCGGAAGAGAGCCACAGAACAATGGACTACACACAAATCCCTCTCCTCACCTCACAAGGGCCTCTGCCTTCCATTCCCATGCCAGAGAATCAGCAGGCTCAGGGGGTAACCCATCAAAGTCACTTGACTCAGGAGAGCTCCTCTCACAGGGGTAGGGGCCAATATCCTCTCTGGGCCATTAAACACAAGCGGCCCCGAGGGTGCTTGTTCCAGGCCTGAAGGACTCTGTCTGATCATTAAATTCTGGCTTCCTCATGATTTGTCTCTACCTGCAGCAGGAGAGACATTTTTACATGAGTTGTCGCATGTGCTTCAGGTTGGGTTTCAAGTTGATCATGAAGATGTAATTAGCAGGTGAACAGTACTGAAACATTCAGTTTTCATGAATACTGTAATGACTAGAGTGGAATGAGAACCATCGTCAACCCTGTCGAGAAGTTCCAGATGCCCCTGATTCAAAGTACGTGACACGCGTGAACGTCCTGACCTGTGTGTGACTCCAGAAGCTGTACAGCTGTGTCATTCAGTACGTTAGAGCATCTGTCACTCTGTCAAGAGCAAATAATTCAACTTATGTTGATGTCCTCCTTGCAGTGTATTCACTGTATTAACCTCCATCTGAGCCAGAAGGGCTTGCAGACCATAGTCATAGATTGTTGTGACTACGACTGCTGGTAAATGCTGAAGATGAGCAAAAGTTAATGTTTTTGTATGATGCAGTAAGTTGTTATTCTAGATTCTTCCATGCTTCCACCCTTTGATTACTGCTTTCCTCACTCTTGATATTTTCTCAATGAGCTTCAAGAGGAAGTCACCTGAAATGGTTCCCCAACAGTCTTGAAGGAGTTTCCAGAGGTGTTTAGCACTTGTTGGTCCCTTGGTCCTCGCTTTGTGGTCCAGTTCACCCCAAACCACCTTGATTGGGTTTGGGTCTGGTTACTGTGGAGGCCAGGTCATCTGCCGCAGCTTTCCATCACTCCTTCTTGGTCAAATAACCCTCACGCTGCCTGGAGGTGTGTTTGGGGTCAGTTTCCTGTTGGAAACTAAATGTTAGTCCAACTACTGGTCTGTGTCCCTCAAGTGCACGGCGGTTGGAACCAAAGATCTCAAATCTGGACTCATCAGAACAAAGCACAGAGTTCCACTGGTCTGATGTCTTTCCTTGTGTTTCTTGGCCTAAACAAACTTCTGTTTGTTGCCTCTGCTTAGCAGTGGAGTCCTAGCAGCTATTTGATCATGAAGACCTGGTTCACACAGTCTCCTCTTAACAGTTGGTCTTCTGTTGAGAAGAGAGTTTCCTTCTCCCGGAAAAGGATTTATGACATCGGAAATTGGGAACTACTGGCGGTAAAGTTAGCCCTTCAGGGGCGGAGACACTGGCTGGAGAGGGTGGAGCAACCACTTATGCTTTGGACGGACCAAAGAACCTGAACTATATTCGTTCTATGAACAGGTTGAACTCCAGACCAGCTTTTCTTCAGCTGTTTTGATTTCTGCCTGTCGTATCACCCAGGTTCTCTAAGGCTCAGCTTCATCACAACACCGTCTCCCGTCTTTGTCCTGCTCCGCTAGAGGCAGTCTAAGGCCCGTCCAGCCTTCGCCACTTTGGGAATCTCTTACTGATATGTTTCCTTCTGTCCTGTCTGAGTTCTGTTATGTTGGCTCAACTTCCCCATCTGTAATAACAGACCCACCTTTACACATCCATGTCCCACATGGTGCCAGGGTGTGGGGGCTCATTCAATGCTTTCATGATGGTGATGATAATAACTATCTGTTGTGTTGAGTAGAGACACTTTGCATAATACAGAAATGAACTAATACAAAATACGAGATGATCACTATGGAAAAATTCACTTCAGTGATAATCACCCAATCAATAAACTGTCGTAGAACGCTAATTTTCTATTTTAAATTTTACTTTAACATTGCATATTTTATAGTGTCGAAGCTGAACAATCAGGTAAATGTCACTAACGCTCACCAACGGGTTTATTGTGTCTTTAATTTGTGTTTGAATTCCCATACTTTAGGAGTATTCCAGTCAGGTGTCATAGTGGGGGAACACCTGGGGACTGGATCACGTCTGAAGGCTGAGGTCCTGGAGCATTCGTCTTTCATGAGGGGTAAAATAACTTTAAAGGAGGCATGAGCTATCCGCTATTTATAAAAGACACGACCGGGGGGGTTATTATTTCATCCACGATGGATGAGATGAACAGAGCAGCTCTAATGCAACATCTGGAAACATAAGAGACTGTTCAACCTGTTCACACTGTCCCCATGAGTCCAATCATCTGCAGCGTTATGTGTCCCCCGATTGTCTGGATCAAGGTATTAGCTCAAGGAGGGGGGGAGGCACAGGGTGGGGGGTTGTTCACATGAAACGCATTGTATCAGAGAAACAGCTTAATCTACCTGAGCTTCTCCCCAAAGGTATGAATTATGAAGGCATTTACTGGGAGCCCGTATACAGCATGTTTATTCTCAATTTATGGCTGACAGAAGCGGGAGCAGGAAAGTCACTTTGAAACCCTTAAAAACCCCGTGTTTTATTGCACCATCGCAGCGCTGCACATTTACAGTAGGGCCCCACACGACTCCCTGTGGACCGGCCTCTACAGCCATCCTTACATTCTTGATTTCTGCATACATTTTTATTTTTTTCCAGAAACACTGTCTCTGTGGAAGAACATGTTCATAAAGGTGATGAATTACCCTCATAAAGCTTTTGTCCCTTATCAAACGTACAGCTCTGACTCAAATGAAAAGGAAGCCCCTGTGATATGGTGAGGTGAGGCCCCTGTGATATGGTGAGGTGAGGCCCCTGTGATACGGTGAGGTGAGGTCCTGTATATGATGTATGTGTAAAAAAAAATATATATATACATATATTATATATATACATATATACATATATTATATATATACATATATTATATATATTTATATATATATATATATATTTTTTTTTTTGTAGTATAATGTGACATTTGATTGATTATATAAATCAAATATTAGTCACAAACAATACTTTCATATTTCAGCCAATAGCAGCTGGGACATGGGTGATGTAAGGCGGTCATTGGGGGAATAGCTATGTTGTGATCATGTGATCACAGCCCATAACAACACAGAGAGTCTGCTGCTCCTGTTAGCTTAGCCAGCGCACACATACCTAACAGCACCTGCAGACGGTTTCAAACAGGCTCCACCCCCTGATTACTGACGACTGTAAAATCAGTTACTGTAGTTCATTTAGTCGTTATTTAGCATCAAAAGGAATGTGTCACCTTCACCTCGTACTGAGTGTGTGCGTCAGGTAGAACCGCTGCCGGTACTGAACATCACAGGGCGATACATTTTTCATCAGCAGTGTTTCTGTGCGGAGCAGCAAAGCGACTGGTGGAGTATCTGTTCCTGCACCCTGGGGAGAACTGTTTTGCTCTACAATCCACTCACTTTCATAGATGACTTGGCTCAGTCCTCCTGGGGAATGGGAGCACAGAGACACCCCCTGGAAAAAAACAGACGTCTCTGCTTCCTCTTTGTGATTTAAGGCAGTTCTGAGGAGATCAAAGCGTCAGTCAGGTCCCCACAGTGTTCACTGTTTAGGAGAGGAAGTCAGGGGTGGTGGGAGAGACTGACCCCAGGGGAGCCATCAAGGAACCGAAAACACACTGTAGGGTACCTGTGTCCGACCGTCATCACGTCTGTAGGCACGCTGTTGTACAACAGGACAGGCTGTGTGTGTGTGTGTGTGTGTGTGTGTGTGTGTGTGTGTGTGTGTGTGTGTGTGTGTGTGTGTGTGTGTGTGTGTGTGCGCGCGCACTTGGGGCAAGGTGCACTAAGGTCAATGTATGTAACAATTAGGGAGCTTTGCTTTGTGTTTGACTTCATATGAAAGTTGATCATTAGTTCGAAGTAGAATTCATCAGGCTGCAGGATGTCCCCAGAGAGGAAGCCGGTGGAGTTTGTGTTAATGAACCCCCCCACCCACCCCCACCCCCCAATCACACTGCTGGGGGTAGGCACAGCACATCACTCACGGTAGGAAACAATACAGCGTTATTTATTGATTCCACGAGTCGCCCAGAGTGTTGATCCTTCTTACCTTGATAGGTGTGTTAATATCATCTGCGTAGAGAGTAACCCCTACCACCAGTGAGAACCGCACACAAAACCCCCACCCCCTCCGCTTTCCAGGGAGCGCTGAGGGGGAGGACCAGCCTTGCTAATTAATAATTCACCCCAGGCCAGACTTCTTCCCTGGTGACTCCACGTGATTACAGCGAGCAGCCAGGAGTCAAGGTTAGTGATAATGATAGAACCGCACACCAACAATAACTCGCCCAGGATTGGCCTTCCCACTGGTGGAGACGAAGGAGTCAGAGTGGAAAATGAACCCTTCGGTGGAGCATACAAAGAGGGTGGTTTAAGGGTGTGTGTGTGTGTGTGTGTGTGTGGGGAGGGTGTATTAGGAGTGCTGCATAAGGCCTTTTGCGAGGTTTTTAAGATGGGCCGTCTTAGAAGTATGGTGCAAAATTAATGCAGAGGTCTTGGAGAGTAAATATTGAATAAGTGCAGCTCAACAGAGTCGAATATCAAAAACATCTCCTCAGGAGATGTTGGCCTCCAAAAACCATGTGCTGGTACGCTGACCTCCGCATTAGCATTGCTTTAGTAGAGGAGATGGAAGGTAAGCTAGGAGGAAGTGGCGGGGCAAGAGGGTATTGGATGATCGCGAACAGAAAGGAGCAGAGTCTGCAAGGCCGAGGTCCTCCTCTGCCAGATCCTCAACAAGCACTCAGAAAGAACAGGCAGAGGGAAAGGAAGAGCAGGAGGGGTTACTGGCAGCCGGCAGCCATCGGGCGTGCCAAGGCCCGAGGCCCCGGCGAGCAGATTCACGGAGAAACAAGTTGAGTGCGCACTAACACAGCCCACCCTGTCAATGGGAGATCTGACCCACGACAGATTTTTGGCAGAGTGCTGCTTTTAGATGAAGAGAGCTTGGCCAACTTTTAACCTTGGACATATAGCTTTTAACTTTAGATACCAGGCTGTTAAAGATCTCAAAGAGCATGTTGTTCCCACTCACATTTCACAACGTCTGTCATGATCGATTACAAAACAAGTGCTAAACCACGTATGTCCAGGAGGCAGGCAGCGCCTGGAAATGATCACAGTCATTTCCAGTGTTCAAGTTTTCCACGTCTCCGTGGTGCGATCGCATTTGGTCCTCAGCCAACGTGAAATTTGAAATTCACAAGTTGCTCTTTTGTTTGCGGTTGTTGTTTTCAACCGTATGCAGGGTTGGTTCAGCTAAGACATGCAGAAAGTCTACTTTCAATTAATTCAGTGTCGAAAATAAGACGCACACAACTTCATTTACGACCAGGGATTGAATTGCTCACGGACTGGCTGTCACTGCTTCCTGACCTGACTAACCAGTCAAAGTGATTGACAGGAACAGCCACCATTCACACACTTTCACAAAAAAACTCTTTTTAATAAGTTTCATGAAACGGTTGTTCTATCTGGCCTCTCTCTCTCTGTTTTCCTTGCCTTGTCTCTGTCTCCAGTATATTTCCTTTTCCACTCAACCGGTCAAGGCAGATGACTGCCCTCCAGAGTCTGGGTCCTGCCCGGAGTTTCTTCCTCAATGAGGGAGTTTTTCTGTCTCTTATGCTTACTCTGGGGGGTTCTGTTGGGTTTGTTTGTCTGTTAAAGCGCTTTGAAATGTCTGATGATGTGATTAAGCGCTTTATTAATGAAGGCTGATTGGTTGATTGATGTGTTGTAGAGGGAAGTTGAATGTTCATTTGTTCTTACAATAGCACTTCCAAAAAGGTTGGTAAACCGTAAAAATCTAAATGATTTGAAAACTGGAGCACACATTTAATAAAGAACTACAGAGACAAATGTTGGAAACAACAACTGTCTTTATTTTTAAGAATTTTTTTAACAAGAAAAAATTTAAAAACATTAAAAACAGTTGTAAAGATTCTAGCAGATGGAGTCGGCTTTAGGAATGACTGGAGCCTGGAGGATGGGTGCTCACAGTGAAATGGAAGACACACGACAAAACTATCAATTTTAACTGTATATATTGATTGACGGAACAGATATGTTTAATTTACTTTCCTCCACAGGTGAACATATAACATAACAAATGAATCTGTGCAAATTAAAAGTGATCCATTTAGACCCATGTCGGTTGTTCCTTTTGAGAGTCACAGCGTTATAAAGAAAGGCTTAGTGCATTCGTAGGGGCTCAGTATCGACCTCCGTGTCTCTGGGCTGGTCTTTCCTTCCTGTATTGGAGGAATTTCTCTGAAAAAACACCTGACCTATGAAAGAGGTCAAGAAAATTACCTACACTTTAATTTTAATGAACACTGGCAAGACCAAATGAAGCCAACAAATTAAATTTAATGCTCCGACTCACATTTTCTGCTGTATAAATAAACGCATGGTTTTATAATTGCCATTTCACTTACAACGCAAGACAGAAATACTTAAGTTAGAGCTCTACTTGCAGTAACTCTCGCTTCCAGTTGAGGTGCATCACAGGAATACAACAAAACGCAAATAACAGAATTAATTATTCACTATGGTACCCTAAAATTATTCCTGTAAGGCTACAAAGCAAAGTTTTTCATAGCACTTTACTCAAAGGAAATACTGACTTATTCAAAATTGTTTTGAAAATTTGGTGATATATTTCTGTACACACTACATGAGAAACACAACTACAAATCAACCCCAAAGCAATCTTTGCATTCTCGTGTTTACAGCTTGCATTCAAATATATGTTTAAAAAAGATAGTGAACTCTGTTGTCTAAAGGTTTGACACATCATCGTGTAAGAAAACCCCATATTTACTGTCATCGTCATCACACACAGATTAAAACAGACGATAGAAACAGGTTGACCTATCAGATGAAAACACAGTTGGTGAAAGTTGATGAGACTAAAGAGGTCTGAATACTCTATATGGACGCAAGAAGTCTCTTCAGCACTGGTCGTCTGAAGCAGTGTGAACCGATGTGCTGAATTTTATTATTGACTGAGCTCATGAAGACATTTCTACTGAGGGTTACAGGAGTCTGAGGCTTTGACTCTGACAGCCTGTAGTGCTGAAAAGCATAATGGAGTCATTAAATATTTTTGCTCTACTAATTAGTAAAATCTCTGGTATTGTTGAAGCTTCTCTAAAGGTTCAATGATGATACTAAGAAATATTTATAGTATTTAAAAATAGCAAGAAATCCAAGAAACTTCATTGGAGAACACCATCATGTGTTTATTGTCCAACAGACAAAAAAAAGGAATACCAGTACTATTCTTTCAAAAAGGAGTTGAGAGTTAGGATTTAGTCTAGTGCTAGGATTAGGGTTAGTGCTAGTGTTAGGGTTAGGCCTAGGTTTAGTGTTAGGGTTAGACCTAGGGCAAGTGCTAGACTTAGGGATAGGGATGAGGGTAGGGTTAAGGTTTGGGCTAGGGTTGGGGTTAGGGTTGGGGTTAGGATTAGCGTTAGGATTAGGGCTAGGTTAAGCGTTGGGGTTAGGGTTGCGGTTAGGATTAGGGTTAGGCCTCAAAATATGAAAACAACTCCAGCTCAGTTGATCCATCATGTGTACCTGTGAGGGAGTGGTCTCCTGACGGTCCTGTCTTTAGGGTGACTTAGCACTGTGCAGACATACAACCATATGTTGTTACCTGTTATCAGGTGACTTAAATCAACCTACTTTTACTGTGACCCTGAGGTGACAAGCACGAGAAGAAAAACAGAGTTTATATCATCAACAGAAACAATCAAGTGATGATGATGATGATGATGATGATGATGATGATGATGGCTTTTGTTTTTCTCTCTGTGTGTCTACCTGCCTGTCTGTACCTGACCCTGTCTTGATGGTAGGGCAGGATGGATGGATGGATGGATGGATTGATGGATGATGTATTCCATCGGTAGAAGGAAACACACAAGTCTTCTGGTGATGCTGGGTTGTGGAGACCTCTGAACACACGGACCAATGAGCTGCCCTGCCTGGATTGGAAGCACCTCTTGAGTCTGGACTGGGGCCACAACGTGAACCAACCTACAGGCCTGTTAGAGTGTTGGCGCGACACACCCAGAGCCCCAGTAGGGCTGCCTTTGGCCAATAGGTGAATCACTGTTCTGGGTACCTTTACTCTGGGTTTAATTTCACTTCTCTTAATAGTGTAACAGTACTAGACTAGCGTAGCGGTGTAATAGTGTTAAACTAGCGTAGCGGTGAAGTAGTGTTAAACTAGCGTAGCGGTGTAATAGTGTTATACTAGCTTGGTGCAGCAGGAGCCATAACTTGCAGACTACTCGTCTCATTAGCTATGGTGTGACATGTACTGATCACGTCTCACAGGTCGTTCTCCTAAAAGGAAAGAACGTCAAGCAAATCATCTCAATTATCAGAGCGCCTGTGGATTTGCACTATAAAGTGCACCGTGTACACCGTGAACATGGAGGGTGGTCCTTTACCATCGCCGGTTGTTAAACCTGCGGTCAGCGGCAGCCATGTTTAATCGGTCAATGAAGGTAGTTTCTCTAAAACAGATGAAAGACGAGATATGCAGAAGTGTTTAAAATTTCATGTCAGATTTATAGACTTGGGCTTTTCCTTTCATGTATTAATCAGCCCAGTGAACATCTGAGCTGAGAGATTAGAGTCTGAATCAGCCTAAATATGAACCAGTCAGCTGGTGTTAATGTGATCTGAGCCTCTGCTTTTCATCTTCCTAAGTGCCACAACAGGACAGGAGGAGTCATTACGGGGGTCGGGTAGCGAGGCCCCTGGTAGTTCAAACAAAACCCCCTCCCTGGTTTGGGGTTCCCAACAGTTAGATACATGGACCTGGGTTGAGCATTTCTTGTTGCAGTTGTTGTGTTGACTCCATGCTGTCGGTCAGCGGGGGGGCGGGGGTGTAGATGGAGTGTTGGAGCTGCATTTTAAAATCACATTTGTTTCAGTCTGGAAGCTTTCGCACCTCTTTTGCATCCAGGTTTTGGGGGCTGCCCAGTCACACCAGAGGCTGACCAGTTTTCTTCTGTAGACTGATTAATCACAAGTAACCTCTCAAATAAACACATTTAACTTCGTTATCACATGAAGATGCTGCGTTTTGCCTGTTTCTGATTGGTCATCAGAACTACACAAAAAGCACCAGGTGACTAGCGATTGGGTTGGGTAGGGGTGCGAAGGGCAAGAGAGAAATCCACACAATCAGTGGTGGTATTCTGATTTGAATATAGACACACAAAAAAGATGAGATATAAATAAATAACAAAACACCACAACAACCCACATTCCCTGACCCCCAGAACATTTCATGTTGTTATGAGTGGAGGGACAGGGTTAGGGTTAGGGTTAGGGTTAGGGTTAGGGACGGATCCCTGAATGTCTCTATGGTTCATTACATCCATTGTAATTTCTGACAATAACTTTTTATTTCCTACTTTGTGATCTTTTACTTGCAGGATCAATCACAAAGTGAACGGTCAAAGTCTGGGTAGGGCTAATGGATACAAATGAAATAAATGCTGGCATATTGGCGGAGATTCTGATTTTTTTAATTCTTCAAAATTACAAGGACATAGAGATTTTTTATTTTTTGTAAATATACCAAAGTCATGAAAGAACATAAGGAGTTAAAGTAGATCAGAATCATCCAAGCTGTGGTTAGATATGTTAGAACATTTAACATAAGATCATTTAAATTAGAAAGAGAGGATATCCTAATATAGAATATAGGTTTGAAATATAAATAGCATTAAATGGGATTGAGCCCAATACATGGTTAATTGATTTAGAGAGTGTTTAATATTGTCTGCATTTACAGAGACAGAGACTACCCACGGTGGTCAACGGGGTGATTACTCTTCTGTCTAACTGGGGGGTGGGTGGGTGGGTGGGGGCTGTTGGTAGGTGTACTGGTGGGATGTTGTCGCACGGCTCCAGCAGTGCCTGGAGCACCCCAGCCTTCCCCATCCCTGATACCCCCACCGGGTCCCACTGGGGGGACCGGGCTGGTGGAAATCAGCAGAGATGGTGCTTTCAGGGGACACACTGTGAACTGCACAGCTCCCGTGGTTTTAAATAGAGCGAGTGCCCCCGGCTCAATTACTGTCTCACGGAAAGTGGAAAAGCTATAATTGAATGTGACACAAGCAAGCTGTGTGCACTTGGCTGTGGCAGCGCCTCTCACAGTCAGAACGCAGCGCTGACAGCAATCTGCCGACACACACACACACACACACACACACACACACACACACCCCAACAATATGGATGTGCAGATAAATTGGTGGAGACATCATTAAAGTTGCACTAAGCGTGTTTTTTATGTGAAGATACACCTGTCCTTTCAACCGGAGACGCTGAATGAAAAGGCAGCCGTGAAGGGAGGCGTCACGTCCTCAAATTATAAATGTTCCTGTTCTAATGAGATCAGGCAGGAAGGGGCTCAAACCCAGCAGCTGGGGAACATGGGTAGTCTGCTGGTCACCTACAAGCATTTCTGATTCATGCGCTTCAGACGTGTCTCTCACTGCAGGAACCAACACAACGACACTACTGTGGTCTGAACGCCGTAAAGACTCCTCAGGTCGGTCACTCATCGGTTCACGACTGAACCGATGAGTGAGTTCTCTCACTAATCATCACGAGTTTTCTTTTCTTTTTGCTGAGGTGGTTAACGCACAAGTTGAGCCCGAGTTTGTCGTTCCTGTTGGTTGCAAACAGACATGGTGCAGATGATTTGAGAGTTGAGTGTGTGTTCGTCACCGGTGGCCGGTGGGTAGCGCTGTTGATGACTCAATATTAGTTCAGTTACGGACTGAGGATGAATCCTTATGTATGGTACACTCTTTAAACTGCTGTGTAGGGGAGACTCAGACGTGAACAAAAACATGAATACAGTAAATTGAAGATTAAAAAATTAGTCAAAACCAAAACTCCATGGTGAACAAAGTCTCGCGGACCGCATTAAATGATGTGGCGGGCCACATTTGGCCCCCAGGCCTTGAGTTTGACAGATGTGGTCTAAAAGCTCATCTGGAAGTGTGATCATGAAGTCATCAAAAGTGAGTTAAGTCTAAGCTCTTTGGGGTCTCCTCATTTACTTCATGGTTACAGGAGAAACAGGTCTCTGGTGTCCAATCACAGAACAGTCTCTGGAGACAACAGACAGTCCCTGCTGATATAGACTACCAGGAAGGGGTCTGTGGTGACATCACAGACAGTCACTGACCAAATGGGAAACCCTGGACTCTCTCTGAGAGGCTGGTCGAGGTAGAACCTCAGAGCGTTCAAAGAGCATCCAGATGAACCCCTCAGTGATCAAATCCACAGTCTTGACTGTAGATCAAGTGATTTTCTGCTGATGGTGGGACGTGTGGTGTGTATCGCTGGGGGCTCTGGGGGTGAGATGAACTGCTGGGCTGAGATGCTTGTTGGTGATGAAGAATGTGGGAAGGGTTTCCAAAGACTGGCATCAATATCTACGGATGTTAGGAGTGATGTTAGTCATGTAACAAAGGGTTAAAGAGTCTACAAGTAGCAGGTGAAGGTCTGCTTGTGTGTGTGTGTGTGTGTGTGTGTGTGTGTGTGTGTGTGTGTGTGTGTGTGTGTGTGTGTGTGTGTGTGTGTGTGTGTGTGTGTGTGTGTGTGTGTGTGTGTGTGTGAGACTGCTCTCACTGCGGCGGGTGTGTGTCTGACAGCCGTGTGATGAGTTGAGCCCAGCCTTGAGCCTGTCTAAGCCCGGGCTGACTAGACTCCCTCTATCCCAGTAAGCTGCCCTGGGTTTGAGTCCCCTCCTCAGCCGTCCACCTCTGACGGCACCCGCCACCAGAATACCAATGACTCGTGTCCCTCGGTTCCCACCCCGACCTGCCATCGATGAATATTTGATGCCCCCTCCCCTGATCTGAATTGCACCGGCGTTTCAAGATGTCCTCTGTAACCTGTGTGAGTTCAGCGTTCCTCCGCGGGTTAAGAGCGTGTGTCTGCAGCAGCCGACCAATACCGGGGGGGGGGGTAAAAAAGAGTAAAATTATATATTAGTTTTATCAAAATATTAAAGTCTGGTAGTCATTTAAAAATAAAGATGTAATACAGTAATGTCATCATTCTGTTCACTATTTTCACTCAATAGTTTTCTTTTCCTTTAATTCATATTTTCCCCCGAGGACACTGAACCAAGCTGACAGAACCTTCACACACATTTGGTAATACCTGTAGTAATACCTGTAGTAATATCTGTAGTAATACCTGTAGTAATATATGTAGTAATATCTGTAGTAATATCTGTAGTAATATCTGTAGTAATACCTGTAGTAATATCTGTAGTAATATCTGTAGTAATATATGTAGTAATATCTGTAGTAATATATGTAGTAATATCTGTAGTAATACCTGTAGTAATATCTGTAGTAATACCTGTAGTAATATCTGTAGTAATATCTGTAGTAATACCTGTAGTAATATCTGTAGTAATATCTGTAGTAATACCTGTAGTAATATATGTAGTAATGTCTGTAGTAATATCTGCAGTAATATCTGTAGTAATATATGTAGTAATATCTGTAGTAATACCTGTAGTAATATCTGTAGTAATATCTGTAGTAATATATGTAGTAATATCTGTAGTAATATATGTAGTAATATCTGTAGTAATACCTGTAGTAATATCTGTAGTAATATCTGTGGTAATACCTGTAGTAATATATGTAGTAATACCTGTAGTAATACCTGTAGTAATACCTGTAGTAATACCTGTAGTAATATCTGTCTCTTTTTCTTCATGAACTTTTGATTGTTTTTATGCTAGAAAACACTCACTGTCACTTTTTTTTTCTCAAACTTTTGCATCTTTTTTGGAGACATGGTGATAATCAATCAATCAATCAATCAATCAATCAATCAATCAATCAATCAATCAATCAATCAATCAGCCTTTATTAGTCTATCTCTTAATCCCACCAGCAGACGTTCCAAAGCGTTTTAACAGACAGACAAACCCAACAGGACTCTTCTTGTTCTCTGGGGGGTCGAACTAACTCCTCTCTCACTGCAGCTTAGAACCAGCACACCTGTTGCTGATTGGTTGATTTTAATCAGACAGAATCACACAGGTGAGTCACACAGGTGAGTCACACAGGTGAGTCACACAGGTGAGTCACCAAGTGAGTCACACAGGTGAGTCACACAGGTGAGTCACCAGGTGAGTCACCAGGTGAGTCACACAGGTGAGTCACCAGGTGAGTCACCAGGTGAGTCACACAGGTGAGTCACCAGGTGAGTCACACAGGTGAGTCACACAGGTGAGTCACACAGGTGAGTCTAGTGACCAGAAACTCACACAAGAGTAAAATATAATGGGGTTTCGGGTTCAAAATTTAGGTGGAGAAATGGAAAGATTGTGAATATAGTTGTTGAATGAAGTGCATTAAAGCTGGTGTCCCTGTCCAAGAATGTGTGTCAAAGACAGGGACGCACGCAAAGGACAACACGGGGGTATCTGCGTGGGACTGCGACCCCTACAGTGGAAACAGCACTCACCCCAACAGCTGCATCCTGTCTGTGCTGACGTCAGTAACAGTTTCCTCTACACAACATCCGGTTCAACCAGTTCATCTGAACAAATCCCACCAAGTCCTGTCATTCACTTTAAAATGTCAAAGTGAGCAGCACAAAAGTCATGAATCGACTCTACTGGATATTCCCTTCACACTGAGGTCCATGAAGATCTGTCACGTGGTTCATGCATTATTAAAGACCTGGAAATGCTCAACAAAGAAGAACAATGTTCTTGACTTCTCCCTTTTACCTGAGACAATCCATTATTTAACCATTTCTTCATCGCTCTGTGCTTTAGCCAACCTTCCTACGGTGTTCGAGGAGAACTTTGCCGATAGCAAACAATCTCTGGTGAAAACTTCTCCTTGGCTGAGATGGACCAGCGGTGACTGAAGCCGAGGTTAGCAGACGATGAGGGAACATCTGAAGGGAACCGAGTGGGAACGACTGGATCCTCCGAGCATTCCTAAAAGCAAACTGTTTCAGCGTGGGAACAGTTCCCTGTATCATTACAATGAAGGAACCAAGGAGCATCCGTCCATCAAACCCACACCTGGACTAGAAACACACAAGAGAGTGACCCGATGGTGTCAACATCAGGAATGTGGTGGTAACTGGATCAAGAGGTAGTCTAACTATTGATTATAGATTACAGTCATCACAGCAGGGCTTGTTGAGGGCAAATATCAGTGACGATCACCGTTTCAGTCGGCCCTGTGTTTTCTCCTCCATTATTTCACTCAACAGTGACTGTAAAGCAAGTGTTCAAGTCAGCCTCTTCTACTGAATATATTAACCCCCAGCCCCACCCCCCCTGCACCCCGAGCACCCTGTGGTTGTGTAGATTTCATGCATGGTGCAGCATGTCTATTGGCGTGGTCTAACAATAAGAAAATGCTGCATTCACAACAACATGAACAATAGCAGGGAAGGGGGAGCCTGTGAAATGTTTATTCAGCACATTAAAGAGTAATGAGTAGCCCCCCTCCTTCAATGACTGAGACCACATTTCCAACGCGCTCACAGGAGAAGCAGCCGCTCTCTCAGGTTTAATGGCTTACTTGGGTAAACACAAACACCCCCATAATGAGCTAAGATACACATTTCCCTTATTTTCTGTTGATAAGCAAAAATGACTCTAGTAAGCAAAATTAGCCCCTTGCATCTTTAGGCAAGAAGACACACACACACACACACACACACACACACACACACACACACACACACACACACACACACACACACACACACACACAATCCCATTCTGAGATGTTTTTCATTGCCTACAATTAGTCCCTCTACCAGTGGCGTTGGTTTGCAGCGTTCCATCCAGAGACTGTCATTCCTTCACGCGGAGCAGGAAGCCTGTTGTTCCTCCAGCGCTGGGGGGGGGGCGCTGGGGAGGAGGAGGAGGTGGCTGGAGCGTCAGCATCCTTAACCACACAGCTGGCGATGCACTCGCAGTGGCTCCTTTTCACCGTTTCATCAAAAAAACAAGGTTCACAACTTTTGTCTGCAGAAGACGAGTTTGCATTGTCATCATATTTACCGCCATGCAAGAGGAGTTTTTTTTTGTTTTGTTCATGCAATATAAATTTTGCTTATGCAGCCAAAAAGCAGCCACTTCTCCTGGGCAGTGGGTACATTAAGAGGAGGTGAAAGCCCCCGCCTATTAGAAGAGAATGTGGTGTGGAATGTAGAGAGCAGAGGAATCCATTCAGGGCTCATTTTCAGTGATTTTGTTTTTTATTTTTAGATATTTGATCAGATAGCTCCCAGTCATAATTGAGTCCCCCCCCGTAGTGGGTGCATCTTTACCTGTAAGGGGTGGATGATTAGTTCTTGTGCTGCACGGGGCCGGTGGGCGTCTGACTGAAGAGGCTCAGCTGGAGGAAAAGCCCTGAGCTAACAGAGCATCACTGGAGCCACTTCACATGCTCAACCAATTTAACATATTAAGTCTCTTAGTCACATCCACTTCCCCGTTATTCACCCACTGCTAATGCCCCGATGCTGTTTGGGAATTAAGGTTAATCATCTCCTCATTCATCAAAGCTGAGGGGGCAATTACTGCATGGAGTGCCGGGGTGGATCTGGCTGGAGAGTCACAGCTTAGGTTTGTCATCACACGCCGCGGACATCGTAATTACATCATAATAAAGTGCAATTAGTTAATGAATGGGAGCATATGCTACTAACGACACGCGGTAATCTAGCTGCATCTGTGTGTGTGTGTGTGTGCCCCCCCTCCAAACCGGTGACACGCTAAAATGCAGATCTACACATGAGCTTTTGTGACCACCTCCCAATGTGTATGTAAATATTAATACACCACTCATATAGAGCACAGCTGTCCCATTAGAAACATACAAATCCACAGTTTACTGAATTTATCCACACCAAGGACGAATACATTAGAAGAGAATAGTCTTTCAACGGCTTTAGCCTCCAGCTAATAGCTTTATGTTCAGTGCTCTGTCATTGGTTGGTGGGTTGGACACTTTCAGTTGGATGGAATTTTGGTTTTTGGTTTCAAACGAGGATCCAGAGTTCTAGAAATGTTTCTTCAACGCTAATATTTTCTCGACTAAATGAAACAGAGGTTTGCATTACAAGAACAGGAACCTTTATAAAATTAAAGCTGTAAAAAACTGTCACGGTCTGGGCCCCCGCCCTCACTAGTCCGCCGTCCTGACTCCTGGGATTGGCTGTGCTGGATCCACACCAGGTCTTTCTTCGCTCTGGTCTCCTGGTTGACTGACAGGTGAGGCAGCCAATCACCAGTGCCCTCTGCTCCAACCCTAGTTCCTAATCAGCCTGGGCCTTTAAGGTGTACCAGGAGGGGGAGTTTCACAGGATTATTAAGTCTTGTTCATGTTCTTGTCTTTTAGGTGCTACTGCTTTTTAAACTGACTGGTTTTTGACTGGTTATTTTTGGACACCTCTGATTTGTTGGCCAACCTCGTTACTGCTGAACCACGTGACTCTTGTAAAGTCTCTTGTGCCCCTGCTTGTGCTTTTCTCTGGCCGCCCATCCATCGATCTCTGACTGGTTTTTGACCCCCTTCCTGCCTGAACCTGCTGCCTAACCTCATGAATTGCAACTGAACATCTTCACCAACATTCTGTTTCTGAATCTGCTTGTGAGTCGACTGTGATTTCTGGTTTCACCGACTATGACAACACGACGACAACAAGCATGGAGCGGCTGTGGCTCAATTTGTTTATCAGATGGTTGGTGGTTCAATCCCCAATCCTACAGTCCTCATGTCAAAGTATCCCTGGGCAAGATACCAAGCCCCAAAGTGCTCCCAGTGTTCTCACTGGTGTGTGAACGGTGGTGTGAGTGGTTGCCGCCCCTAAAGAGCAGGTGGTCCCTGTCACCACCAAAGTATGACTGTGTGAATGCCACTATTGTAAAGTGTTTTGAGCAGTCAGTCAGTCTAGAAAAGTTTTTAGATAATGAATTTACTATTTACTATAACAACCCATTCTATCATTCTAACAATACATCACAGTAATGTGGATTTATTACAACACAGTAATAAAGGATTCTGATTCAGTCTATTAGATGAAGTACAGCACAAATTCAAATGTCTGTTAATCCAAAATGGTCTTTTTTAGTCAGAGACATCAGTGGTGAAGCAACGCTTAAGGTCCCTACCGTCTGTTCAGCTCTGGTCAGATGTGAACGATTGTTCTAGATGCACAAATATGTTCATAGTTTGTTTCATATTAACTTGTCAGGCTCTTGCTGTCATCCATTCTGTTGTTGTATCACTCTTTATGTCTTCCCTCATAGTCTTGATGTCTTCAGCAGGTATCTACAATGTACAGTAGGGTGTGTGTGTGTGTGTGTGTGTGTGTGTGTGTGTGTGTGTGTGTGTGTGTGTGTGTGTGTGTGTGTGTGTGTGTGTGTGTGTGTGTGTGTGTGTGTGTGTGTGTGTCTAATGTGTGTGCAGGGATAGCTGTTGGGATGTGTGGGACAGGCGTCCCTTCGACTGGACTGCTCTAATCAGTGTTGATGGAGTGTGAGGACGGATGCCGATCTGGGTCATCGCGTATGTAAATGCACAGCTGGGATGTTGGCAGTGCCAAAACACATCAGCCAGGGTGTGTGAAAATCACTCAACATGAACTCCAACACAGCCAGTAGACAGAGGAGAGAAACATGGGCTGTGCTTTAACACAAAGGTGGCGGGGGCACCAGCAGTGTCAGTATCCTATCATTGAGGTCTCAATGGACTGGTATCACATCCGGGGTGTACCCTGCCTCACGCCCATAGCCAACAAACTTGAACCCAACAAACTTTCTCCTACCTAATCAGGTAGCTTTTGTGCTGTTTCACGTTTCATGATAACTTTGTGCATCAGCCACAAACACCAAAGGGTACCTACTTTATGGATGAGATGCAAAAGGGGCACAATGAAGTGCTGAGGTGGGATCCTGGCGTCTTCAGAAGATTCACAGAAACCTGTTAAAACATTAAAGAGATGCATCTCTTCAGAAACTGCTGCAGATCATCTTAAACCTCACATGAACACTTTTTATTCTACACACTAAATGGACCAGACTACTATGTAGGGCTGCCTCTCCGACACAAAGCCAGGAGTTCACCGTCTCGCTCTGGGATGTTTTGACACAACACATGTGACTGATCCACGGATCAAACCAATAACTGTCATTAAGTCTTGTAGGGAATGTTAGAGACAAAATGTGAAGGGGTAGCTGCCCCCCATTGGAGCCTCCTCTTGTGGCTGAAGTGCTGCCATCAGAGGGGACTTGAGCTGCAGAGGGCTGTGTCACTTCGTGTTCCCCACATTGTACATGGGAACCCTTTGTACCGCAGCTCCACTAATTCCCTTAAGTGTTTTTCCCCAACAGCGCACCACCGCAGCGCTGGAAGTCTCCCACAAAATCTCTCACTCTTTTTTTTTTTTTTTTATCAAGTCCAACTCTTTAAACTCAATCCTGAGTCAGGGAAAATTCAGATGGCCCACCCAAGCTAAGCCACACATCTCTGATGCAGCACTGGTCTGTTGTGAATTCCACCTTAAAAAAGATCATTTAAATGCTAATGGCATTGTCATATGTCCTGTTTTATTGTTATCGTTTTATGGCCTCCAGTTCAACTTTAGGACGATGTCAGAAACGATCACTGGTTTGGTCAAACAACATTTGGTCATGGAGCACTAGTCCCTAGTTTGATGATGACAAGTTAGTTTATCTGACCAATCAAAACTCATCCATGTGGTGACCGTGTTTTCTGACTCTATGGCCCAATCACAAATCCTATGTATAACCCCACCCCTCCTTTTTGATTGCCCCCTACTTTTTAGTAGTTAAAGTCATTAGTAGGTAAGTCACCTTATGCTGAGGGTGCGTTTGTACCAGACAATTATACACTGGCATATGAACACAGCAACCAAAAGCAAGTTGATAGTATATTTCTTTTTACATCACAGTGTTATCAGACTGGAGCCAACAAAGAAGGACTTGTTCGAATAACAAAAAGCCAATCCAAAATCACAAGCAACAGTTTCCTAGCGGGTAAGTCAAGAGCGGAGTCAAAGGGTACATCAACACGTCTAAATCCGAGAGAAAATGAGAAAAAGCTAGTGACACGAACACACACTGAAAAAACTCTGGCACAGACAAGGGCAGCACACGGACTGAATGCACAAGGGAGGAAGAGTAGCGACGTACAGGTGGAGCTCATCCTGCTGGGGCAGGTAATCACACTGGAGGAAAACACACCAGCAAGAAGTACAGAGTCTGACGTGAAAGACAAGGGTGCCAAAATAAAACAGGAAACATTGAGATAAACTGAAGACTTCTTGTCTAAATCTTATCTAATTTGCAGGATAGACAAAAAGCTTAAAAATAACATGACCTTCATGAAAAATCACATTTGTTGTAGAAAATTGCATGAGAAATAGTGTAGGGAAAAACAAATTAGTATTTCAGTAGTGCACATTACAAACTTTAGTTCCATCTTCATTTACATCTACGCAGTTTGTATCTGTCTAATCAAATAGTCCCACAGGTTTGTTTAACATTGAACATTTGATTGTAGATTGAACAGTTAGTGATGTAAATAGGTGTAGTTTCACGATTCTTTGAAGGCCCAAATATCTCAGACAGAAACTAAAGGGAAACTTTTAAAGTATGGTTTTTTTATACTGGGGCGCCATTGTCACCTACCCTATCTATACCCCTATCTATACCTGTATCTATACCTGTATTTATACCACTATCTATACCTGTATCTATACCCCTATCTATACATGTATATACACCTCTATCTATACCTCTATCTATACCCCTATCTATGCCTGTATCTATACCTGTATTTATACCACTATCTATACCTGTATCTATACCACTGTCTATACCTCTATCTATACCTGTATCTATACCACTATCTACACCTGTATCTATATCACTATCTATACCTGTAGCTATACCTGTATCTATATCACTATCTATACCTCTATCTATAACTCTATACCTGTATCAATACCTCTATCTATAACACTACCTATACCTGTATCTACACCACTATCTATACTTCTATCTATACGTCTATCTATACCACTATCTATACCTGTATCTATATCACTATCCATACCTCTATCTATACCACTATCTATACCTGTATCTACACCACTTTCTATACTTCTATCTATTTGCTATCTATACCACTATCTATACCTGTATCTATATCACTATCTATACTTCTATCTATTTGCTATCTATACCACTATCTATACCTGTATCTATATCACTATCCATACCTCTATCTATACCACTATCTATACCTGTATCTATATCACTATTTATACCTGCATCTATACCACTATCTATACCCCTATCTATACCTGTATCTATACCACTATCTACACCTGTATCTATATCACTATCTATACCTGTAGCTATACCTGTATCTATATCACTATCTATACCTCTATCTATAACTCTATACCTGTATCAATACCTCTATCTATAACACTACCTATACCTGTATCTACACCACTATCTATACTTCTATCTATACGTCTATCTATACCACTATCTATACCTGTATCTATATCACTATCCATACCTCTATCTATACCACTATCTATACCTGTATCTACACCACTTTCTATACTTCTATCTATTTGCTATCTATACCACTATCTATACCTGTATCTATATCACTATCTATACTTCTATCTATTTGCTATCTATACCACTATCTATACCTGTATCTATATCACTATCCATACCTCTATCTATACCACTATCTATACCTGTATCTATATCACTATTTATACCTGCATCTATACCACTATCTATACCCCTATCTATACCTGTATCTATACCACTATCCATACCTCTATCTATACCACTATCTATACCTGTATCTATACCTGTCACAGTCTCCGACTCTCATTCCCCGCCTGTCACACCCCTGCAGTATTTTTCCACTCTCCCTCACTCTGCTCCACTCTACCTGCCGGCCACGCCTACTGCTTCAGCCCATGCTGCTCACCTGCTTCTGATCACTGCAATCAAGCCTGCATTTAGTCTCTCCAGCACCTTCACTCCATGCCAGATTGTTCTTCAGCGTCATGCGAGACTTTCCAGCGTTTTTTCCCTGTCTGATTTTCCGGTACCGACTCTGCCTGTCCCTGACCTGCCATCCTCGTCTGCCTCCCGGTAAACTCACCTGCCTTCTGTCCCTGACCTCGTGCTTCGCCTCAGCACCTCTGGTATCTGCCTGCTCGTTTGGTTTCGACTCCTCCGCCTGGCCTCGTCTCTTCTCCTGCCTGTTCCTCAACGGTACCTCTGCCTTCACGGACTGTTCACCTGGCTTCGACCTCCCTGCCTGCCCCGACCTCTCTTCGGCTCACTCCTCGTCGGTCTCAGTTCGTGCTGCCAGCTCTCCAGAACTCAGGGGTTCCTGCCTCGGCTGAAGTAAGCTTCATCTTATCTCCTCTACAAAAGAGTACTGCATTTGGGTCCAAACAACACCCGTTACAGTGGAACTAGAAGGGGAGCGGTGTGGTGTACGGGTACTGTCTTGTTTACAGAGAGAGAGAAAATATATTAGAGACAAAAGAAATAAACCATGTTTACAAATTTAATGGATGAGAAATTACAAAAAGATGTTATAGTTTTAACTTTTAAAACTCTGCATTCAGGTAATTTTAAATTTCTTGATGTTTGATTAAATGCAATAGTCTGATCCTGTTCCATATTTCATGTTTTGTTTCAACTACCTTTTCTTGTTTATCAGTACAATCTGGCCAGAAATGGACCCAGCAGACCCCACATCCCCCCAGTCTCGCCTAGCCCTCGTGGAGGCAATGCTTCAGCAACATGAGTCTCTGTTAGTCTCCAACGCGGCAGAGGCTCGTCAGTCTGCATCATCCCTGGAACGAGCGCTAACCTCGCTAGCTGCCCAGGTACAGCAGATGGCAGCTTCCATGGCGCAACACGCTGCTTCGGTCCCCGTTCCGGCCCCTCCTGCTCCCACCCCTGTGCCAGCATCAAGTTCCACATCTGAGCCCCGTGTGGGGGCACCAGAGCGCTACGATGGGGATCCTGAGGGTTGCAATCCCTTTTTGACGAACTGCTCAATCCTGTTTGCCCTGCAACCCCATACCTTCGCCACAGAGGGGGCCAGAGTCGCCTTCGCCATCAATCACCTCACTGGTAGAGCACGTCTGTGGGGGACGGCGGAGTGGGAGAGAGGCACGCCTGCCTGCGCCACATTCCAAGCCTTCGGTGAGGAGCTTCGCAAGGTGTTCGGACCCGTTTCCCTGGGTCCTGATGCAGCAGGGGGACTCATGAGTCAGAGGCAGGGAGATCGGACAGTTTCGGACTATGCCATAGACTTCAGAACTCGGGCTCGTCTCAGCTATTGGAATGCTGCTGCCCAATGTGACTCCTTCCTAAATGGGCTGGCTCCTTACGTAAAGGATGAGCTGGTTCCGTTCGACCTTCCCAATTCCCTGGACGGTCTCATTGAGCTGACTACGAGGCTGGACAGGCGGATACAGACGAGGAGGAAGGAACAACGCTGTGAGAGAGGTGATCCCCGGCGTTCTGCTCGTTCACATAGGGTCCCAGTCATTCCTGTTCCCTCTTCTGAACCTATGCACGGGGGGGTGGAACCCATGCAGGTGGGGCGAACCAGCCTTACACCAGAGGAACGAGAACGACGACGCCGGAAAAATCTCTGCCTCTACTGTGGCCAAGCCGGCCATTTTGTCTCCCGGTGTCCAGTAAAAGGGAGGGCTCAGCAGTAGAAGGGGGCATTTTGCTGAGCCGGTCCCAGAACTCTGCCCCTAGCCCACGACCTCTGTTTCATGCCCAGCTCCTGTTGGTAGGGGGGTCCCACACCCTCGCCACCTTCATCGACTCGGGGGCAGACGTCAACCTGATGGATGAGGACCTCGCCCGTCAACTGGACATCAGTCGAGATCCTCTCCCTCGCCCCATGCCAGCCAGCGCTCTGGACGGTCATCTCCTGGGAACTGTCACCCATCAGACTGCCCCCATCTCTATGCTCCTGTCTGGCACACACCGTGAAACCATCCGGTTTCATATCCTGAGGTCTCCCAATCTTCCCCTCATCCTCGGCTACCCCTGGCTTCGACGCCACAACCCCCATATAGACTGGTCCACGGGGTCCATCCTGGGATGGAGTCCCTCCTGTCAGCAGATCTGCCTCAGACCTGTGGGGGCCCCCACGCCGTCTGCCAGCCCCTGTTCCATTCCTGATCTCTCCATGGTGCCTTCTGACTATCACGACTTCCGGGAGGTGTTCAGTAAGGCGAGGGCCACCTCTCTACCTCCTCATCGGCCCTACGACTGCGCCATCGACCTCCTTCCCGGCTCTGTAACCCCCAAGGGCCGTCTCTACTCGCTGTCCGCACCTGAAAGGGAGGCCATGGAGACCTACATCAGCGATGCCCTGGCCGCCGGAATCATTCGACCCTCCTCGTCACCTGCTGGAGCGGGGTTTTTCTTCGTCGACAAGAAGGATGGGTCTCTGAGGCCGTGCATCGACTACCGAGGTCTGAATGACATCACTGTGAAGAACCGCTATCCTCTCCCCCTCATCGCCTCAGCTTTTGAGCTGCTCCAAGGGGCCACCGTGTACACCAAGCTGGATCTCCGCAACGCCTACCATCTGGTGCGGATCCGAGAGGGAGATGAGTGGAAGACGGCCTTTAACACCCCTACAGGACACTACGAATATCTGGTGATGCCGTTTGGGCTCACCAATGCCCCGGCTGTGTTCCAAAACCTCATCAATGATGTGCTGAGAGACATGCTAAACAAGTTTGTGTTTGTCTATCTAGATGATATCCTGATCTTCTCCCGGTCCAAGCAGGAACATATCCTCCATGTCCAGACGGTGCTGCAGCGCCTGCTAGAGAACTCCCTGTTTGTCAAGGCCGAAAAGTGTGAGTTCCATGCCTCCTCCGTGTCCTTCTTAGGTTACATCATTGGCCGGGACCGCATGGAGATGGACCCCGCAAAGGTCTCAGCTGTCGCCTCCTGGCCTGTCCCTGACTCTCGCAAGCAGCTGCAACGCTTTTTGGGGTTCGCCAACTTCTACAGGAGGTTTATCCGGGGCTACAGCACGGTGGCAGCACCTCTCACCGCCCTCACCTCCTCCAAGGTCCCTTTCCACTGGACTTCGGCCGCCGAGGAGGCATTCCAGCTCCTGAAAGGGCGTTTCACCTCGGCCCCCATTCTCCTGATCCCTGACCCTGAGAGACAATTCGTTGTGGAAGTCGACGCCTCTGATGTGGGGGTAGGGGCCGTTCTCTCTCAGCGTTCTGCCAAGGATCAAAGACTACACCCTTGTGCTTTCTTCTCCAGGCGTCTGTCCCCAGCAGAGATTAATTATGACATTGGGAACCGAGAACTATTGGCGGTGAAGCTGGCTTTGGAGGAGTGGCGCCACTGGTTGGAGGGAACCAAGACCCCCTTCCTCGTCTGGACTGACCACAAGAATCTGGAGTACATCCGCTCAGCCAAGAGACTGAACTCCCGTCAGGCCCGGTGGGCTCTATTCTTCGCCAGATTCCGTTTTACCCTCTCCTACCGGCCAGATTGTACTGTAACGGGTGTTGTTTGGACCCAAATGCAGTACTCTTTTGTAGAGGAGATAAGATGAAGCTTACTTCAGCCGAGGCAGGAACCCCTGAGTTCTGGAGAGCTGGCAGCACGAACTGAGACCGACGAGGAGTGAGCCGAAGAGAGGTCGGGGCAGGCAGGGAGGTCGAAGCCAGGTGAACAGTCCGTGAAGGCAGAGGTACCGTTGAGGAACAGGCAGGAGAAGAGACGAGGCCAGGCGGAGGAGTCGAAACCAAACGAGCAGGCAGATACCAGAGGTGCTGAGGCGAAGCACGAGGTCAGGGACAGAAGGCAGGTGAGTTTACCGGGAGGCAGACGAGGATGGCAGGTCAGGGACAGGCAGAGTCGGTACCGGAAAATCAGACAGGGAAAAAACGCTGGAAAGTCTCGCATGACGCTGAAGAACAATCTGGCATGGAGTGAAGGTGCTGGAGAGACTAAATGCAGGCTTGATTGCAGTGATCAGAAGCAGGTGAGCAGCATGGGCTGAAGCAGTAGGCGTGGCCGGCAGGTAGAGTGGAGCAGAGTGAGGGAGAGTGGAAAAATACTGCAGGGGTGTGACAGGCGGGGAATGAGAGTCGGAGACTGTGACAATACCTGTATCTATACCATTATATATACCTGTAACTATACCACTATCTATACCTCTATCTATACCATTATATATACCTGTAACTATACCACTATCTATACGTCTATCTATACCTCTATCTATAGCAGTATCTATACCTCTATCTATACATGTAAATACACCTCTATCTATACCTATACCTGTATCTATACCATTATCTATACCTCTATCTATACATGTAAATAGACCTCTATCTATACCACTATCTATACCTGTATCTATACCTCCACTATACCTCTATCTATACTTCTATCTTTAGCTCTATCTATACCACTATCTACAGTGTAACTCTGTCACATCTCGGGTCTAATAGTTTCTGTTTGTTTTCTTTCTATTAACATCTCATGTCATTCCAGATCCTGTGTCATCTTCTAGCAGTTCATTCCCTGCACCTGCCGTTTCCCCACACACCTGCAGCCACTCCCCAATCTGTCTCCACTCTACATATGCCGACTCAGCCTTCTGCTCTCTGCCAGATTGTTTAGTGTTCTCCCTGACTCTCCAGCCTTTGATTCCTGCCTGCTTTTCTGATTCCTGTGATAGACCCAGCCTGTTTCCCAGACCCTACCTTCCATCGACCCCTGATCTGATTCGTCTGCCTGGTTTGCAGATTGTTTCGTGTCTGGCCCTGCCTGATTCTGGACTCCACCATTTGCCTGTCGTTTATTGGATAGCTCTGCCTATCGGACTGATTATTTTGGAACTTGACCCCTGCCTGTGTTATTAAACCCTCTTTTGAGACTTTGCCCACCTGCTACTCTGTTGTGCTTTTGGGTTCTCCCTGCCAGTCGTGTTCTAGCCCTGACAAACTCTATTAATACCTGTATCAATACCTCTATCTATACATTTAAATACACCTGTCTATACCACTACCTATACCTGTATCTATACCACTACCTATACCTCTATCTATACGTCTATCTATACCTCTATCTATACCTCTATCAATTCCACTATACCTCTATCTATACATGTAAATACACCTCTATCTACACCACTATCTATACCTGTATCTATATCACTATACCTCTATCTATAACTCTAAAACTATAACTCTATCTCTACCTCTATCAATACCTCTATACGTCTATACCTCTATATGTCTATCTATACCACTATCTATATATCTATACCTGTATTTAAACCACTATCCATACATCTATCTATACAACTACCTATACCTCTATCTATACCTCTATCTATATATCTATCTATACCTCTATACGTCTATCTATACCTCTATACCTGTATCTATACCACTATCTATATCTCTATCCATACCTCTATGACTCTTATCAATACCTGTATCAATACCTCTATTTATAATACTACCTATACCTGTATCTACACCACTATCTATACTTATATCTATACGTCTATCTATACCACTATCCATACCTCTATCTATACCATATCTATACCTGTATCTATATCACTATCAATACCACTATCTATACCTCTGTCTATACATGTAAATACACCTCTATCTACACTACTATCTATACCTGTATCTATACCACTATCTATACCTCTATCTATAACTCTATAACTATAACTCTATCTCTACTTCTATCAATACCTCTATCTATACGTCTATCTATACCTCTATCTATACGTCTATCTATACCACTATCTATACCTCTATCTATACCACTATCTATATCTCTATCTATAACTCTATCTATAACTATAATTCTACCTCTACCTCTATCAATACCTCTATCTATATGACTATCTATACCTATATATCTATACCCTCCTACCCACAGCTTCTATCTCTACCCTCCTGCCCACAGCTTCTACCTATACCCTCCTGCTCACAGCTTCTATCTATACCCTTCTGCCCACAGCTTCTATCTCTACCCTCCTGCCCACAGCTTCTATCTCTACCCTCCTGCCCACGGCTTCTATCTATACCCTCCTGCCCACAGCTTCTATCTATACCCTCCTGCCCACAGCTTCTATCTATACCCTCCTGCCCACAGCTTCTATCTATACCCTCCTGCCCACAGCTTCTTATCTATACCCTCCTGCCCACAGCTTCTATCTCTACCCTCCTGCCCACAGCTTCTATCTATACCCTCCTGCCCACAGCTTCTATCTATACCCTCCTGCCCACAGCTTCTATCTATACCCTCCTGCCCACAGCTTCTATCTCTACCCTCCTGCCCACAGCTTCTATCTATACCCTCCTGCCCACAGCTGACTCTTTTCCCACGCTTGACTGAGTGTAATTTATGTCTGGTGTCAGCTCCGTTTCTGTCCAGTTGCAGGGCGGAGAAGCGGGAACGAGGCCGTCAGGAGGAGTGATTAGAGCAGCCGGCGCCCTTTTCTTCTGATCACAGATTACTGTCCAACAGACTGGTGTCACAACAGCAGCAGTGCCGAGATGCACACAAAGGCCAGCATCAATCAAGAAGGCTATTCATCTGTCTGGGGCCGTGACCCCCACACCTCATCTGTTCCCCTACCTGTTTGCCTGACAGCTGGACGAACGCGGCGCAGAGCTGAGGAGCTGCCAACACGCTGCAAAAGGAGACAAATGAAGATGCTCACTCCAGAATGAGCTATACACTATGTTATATCCTGACAAGAGCTAATAAATAAATGTTAATACAGCAACATTCAACAAAATGTGACATTCTAAACCATTAGGTGGGCAAATGCTTTTTTTGTTTTGTTTTGTTTTGCTTCTTTACTGACGATCATGAATTAATGTAATTAATTATTGCATTATGATTATTGTGAATACTGGAAAGCAGGGATAAAAACTGTAAAAATATATAAATTATCATGAAGAAATTGATGGAGAAAACATGACCTCAAACTTGCACACACAGAGTAATGATATCAGCCAGGTGATAATTTTCTGTAATGTGAGACACATTTCACTTCACATAGTCACATGCACTAACTAACGTTTAAAGGGTATTTATTCCCCATACCCACGTACGTACGTCTAAGTCTTTTAAGGTGGAATGGATACGTCCACAAGAGGGCAGTGAAAATGTTCCAACATCAACACATGACAGCAGTCAGAGGAGCTGGGGACGAAGTACCTGCTGATGTAAAACAGAAGACGTTGAGGTAGTGATGTGGTCAGTGTTGGTCTGTGACGTCATCAACAGCATAAATAAGCCTTCACATTCCATAGTAGGAGGAGCATTAGCATGTTAAAATATCTTAAATTCATGTAAGAAAAGAGATGTCTGTGATCAGACAGCGTTGTGATAACATGGACTTGTTAGCCAATGATGAAGCAGAATAGGTTTGCTAATTCACATTATTAATTTACACTATAAAATACAATCGATACCTTTCAATTGGTAGATGACTTTGTGAAGTGTAAATTAAAGTCAAAATAAAGAGAGTGAACTCTTTAAAACTATCAACAGATGTGGATGCGTTGCTTTTACACCATGAATTATTCACAGGTGTGTTCTGGGTAAACATGAATTGGACCAATCAGATTGTGATATCCCATCCATTTAACAGCCAGGTCTACCTGCCAGGAAGAGAACAGGTGATGTTGGAAGAGGGGATAGCTGGTTTAGCAGAAGGCAGAGGGGGGAAGGACAAGTTAGAGAGGTGGAGACTTCGATCCGCTAAGAGGGGGTGATTGAAACACTGGAGGAGTGATGGGGGGCAGCTTGATCTGGTAGAAGACAAGAGGAGGCAGTGTGAAGGATCCCCAGCTGTGGTGTGTGTCGTGCCCCTGGCGGTCCACTCCTGCCTCTGCTCATCCATTAACTTGTCAAATCAATGGCTCCCCTGACAGCCAGGCTTCCCCCGCTGTAGAAATAAAGAAAGTGACATCTCTGACTCCTCCCCAGGTCACGGCTGTACACGCCAACACACATTTACAAAGTCAAAAACAAATAAATACATCTATCTATCTATGTATCCATCTGTCCATCTATCAGGTCGTCCATCCGTCCGCCAATCATCCGTCCATCCATCTCAGATTGATTTGGCTAGGTTGCCTGGAAGAAACCTTAAACGGCATCAAACCAAGTGAAAATATCTGAAGAGCATGAAAAACTTTTTACTTAAGTACATAATATTCAGTCAGTCTTGTGTCGATAGGCGCATTGGTCAGCGCTGTTGATGTGGACCCCAGAGAGGTTACTGCTCTTCAACAGCAGATAGTCGAGGTAAACACTTCGATGGATGTGATGAAGAATGCACTATAGGATCAAGCTGGGGGGAAAGCGGAACTGCAGCAGCGTTTTGCTGCATGGCTGCGTACTGTAGCTACTGTCAGAGATGATTTTCTGTGCCTCCCACTGTAGTGAGCGTAGGAAGCAATGTTATGATCCATGGACTCGCGCGAAAATCAATGTGGACAGCCCAAACATGAAATCGATGCGACCGGCTTGCTAGAAGTGGGAGTGAAGGAAGGGATGAAGGGGAGGGAGTGATGGAGATGCAGTGGGAAAGAGGTGGGGCCGAGGATTTCATCACGAGGAGCGGTTGTACTCCTCCTGAGGTGGGCCGGGCAAGGAGGTTGAGGTCAGGGCGCTGGGAGAGGAAACGGATGCTTAGCTAATAGAGACCAACAGGGAGACTGAACTCATGTTCAACACTTATGGATGAAAGCTCAGAGTGGACTGAACACCGCCTGACAAACCGGACTTCAACTAAACAAATCATTAGATTAACATTAATATTAATAAAACACCTCCAACCTCCCCACTGTGTTTACTACTGGAGGGATGTCCACCGCTTTCTGTTTGCTGGTGAACGAAAACACTGGATTCTGGCACTGTGATGAGCTGGCATCTCATCTGGGGTGTACCCCACCTCTCACCCGTAGCCAGCTGGGATGGGCTCCATCAGAGCCAGGATACAGGATATTCACAGGAGTCAGGAATGAAGGACGCTGGTTTGAACCAACTAAACGAGTGAACGGTCAGCGTGGGGTTTTAATAGGCTCTCAGGTTCCCAGTGGGTCTCCTCCAACGGTAGGACAGAGTCCAGGAAGAGAAACTCCACATTCCTGTAGTCTGTTGTCTCTGTTAGTTCATCACTTTAGTTCTTCTGCTCCAATCAGACTTCCTAAAGCAGGTTCGCGTCAGGCTGTGGGAGGGGGCGTGGCTGGCTCCTAGCGGCTGACGAGGACCACCAGTTCTCACTCTGCTCTAAGGGCCTGGTCTTCCTGTTCCAGTGGTGTTAGTTGTCCCTCAGCTGCCTGATCCTCTCCTCATTTGTAGATTTTTGTCCTGTTTGCTCTGCTGCTTTTGGTTTTCTTTGCTCACTCATGTTTTCAGACTCGTGTTTTTCACGTGAGTCAGTCTCTGCTCCTTGGGGTCCAGATGCAAATAATCCTAAACAAGAACGCTGCATTCAGAGACTCACGGAACGCAGCGCACTTCCGTGTGTTAAAGAAAAACTTCTCTTGAATACAAAAGTGCTTTAAATAGTCTATCGGTGTGTGGGAAAAGGTAATATGGATAGAAGGTGGTTTAATATCAGTATTGGGGGGGGTTCAGAAACATTTAAATGACCATAAATAATTATACAAATAGTATGTTGCTCACAAAAATTACTTTTTTCATGGGTGGTTCTGGAACGCATTAACCACGAGTAACGAGGGATTACGGTACGTCCTTCTACATTATACGTTCAATAAAAATACACGTTAAAATAAAAATCAAGTTTAAAAATCAAGTGTTTTCAGCTTAAAATAGATTCATATTAACCAATATTATTCAAAATGCATTCATAAATAAAGTTCAGTACAGAACTGGGAATGGTCATCTACAGTTGAAGCTGGAGACGAGTTCATTCAGTTTACATCGTTTCTCAGCTTGTTTCATCTTCTGGAAGCTGTTAAGGACGTAAGCTTTACCTGTACACATATTGGCTTCACTCAGGACCACTGAAACACTCCAGGCCTCTCTGTTTGGACTGACAGGTATTAATATTGTATGTGTCAGACATGCTTGAGAGGTTAAAGTAGAGTCTAGTAAAACCAGATGGAAGCGGTGATGCTCAGGTCATTGACACAGGCTGAAGCTGGACCGTGTCGGAAACCTCTGCCACAAACTGAGACTTTGATTCATCTTAATCACAATCACTAATCATTTTTTACACTGTTGACTCCATGGATGGTTATCCTGAGCTTCATGACCACTGGTGGGGTTCAGCTCTGGGGTCCCCGGTTGATCTGCTCCATCATAGTACAAACTGAACCCAGGTCTCTGTTTCCATGTGAACGGGAGCGCCGCTGAGAACATTGGTTACATCTCAGTTTGGAGGACAGGTTGTTCAACATGTCACAACATCCCAGATCAGTCAGTGGGGGGTGTGGGTTAGACAAGACAAACCTTTAATAGTCCCACAGTGGGGGAATATATGAACATATGAAAAATACATATTGAATGTACATATTAACATATGGTCTACGTACTAACGTAGTACACGTGACTAGATAGACTAGATAGAACACAATAGACATGTGTTCTGTTCTCCTGGCCAGGGTGTTCTTCATTTTGGCTCTTTATGTTTGGGTCAGTCGGTACCGGTCTGTGGGTCAGTCGGTACCGGTCTGTGGGTCAGTCGGTACTGGTCTGTGGGTCAGTCGGTACTGGTCTGTGGGTCAGTCGGTACTGGTCAGTGGGTCAGTCTGTTCGTGGGTCAGTCGGTACCGGTCTGTGGGTCAGTCTGTTCGTGGGTCAGTCGGTACCGGTCTGTGGGTCAGTCGGTACCGGGTCACACAGAATGATTCCAGGACTTCCATTGTTTCTGTTTTCTTTCTGATCTGGTTCTGAACGATGTTTTGTTCTGACAGACTGGACTCTCTCCTCCACGTCTGTCTGTGACTCACTCTTGACGATGGGGAGATGCTTGCCTCGGTCACATGACTACCTTCTTGAAGGGGCGGCTCCGGCCGCTAACACAGAATTCATTAGGGCTAAAGCTAGCAGAACCAACAATAATGTTGATACACACTGGATTCATGTTTATTATAATAGTTATTTAAAAAAAAGGTTTTATTTATTTTGTTGTATTTTTTTGGCCAGTCCGTGAAAACATTGCCGTGACACCGGTCCATGGAGCAGACAGAGCTGGAGACCAGGCACTGAAAAATGCTGCATCTTCCCTCCCCAGCGGTGACGTCCAGTCAGAGTCTGATTAGAGCTAAAGCCCCTCTGCAGCTGCCTCTCTGTAAGCAGGCTTGTCAATGGACGCGGCTCTAATGATGAATCGACACGGCCGACCAGGCAGAGAGGAAGTGATTGATTTCCTCACACGAGTCAGGGTGGTTGAGAGGTCTCCAGACCCATGTGACATTTCAGGAAGCCGAAGCCCACAGGTCTGGGGCTGAGCGCTTGTGCTCAGATTCTTGTTAAAGGAGTCTGTGACCATGTGTGTAATGACACGTGTCAGGCCCCGACACCTGGGTACAGGCTGTCACCGCCGTTCTCCTGCCCCCAGTCAAGTGAATGACATGTTCTGAGGAGCTGTGCAGCTTGTCAACCAAAGAGAGCAGCTTGTATCCCATCATTCAGACTCTGACAGAGGCGACAAACTCATCAAGGGAAGTCCTGAGGATTCAAACTGTTGTTGGGGCTGGTCCTGTTTCCTCCACAGACCAGACGTCTGCGTCTCGACTGTCTCTGGCGTTGCGATCCCCTCATCCAGACGCCTTTCTGATGGTGTTCAGGTGCGTGAGCGCTCGCCCGTCTGTTGTTTCAGGAGAGGCTGGCAGCTGGTTGTTATTCCGAGCCGCTCCTCCACCCCACTGCGTCTGGGGCGCGCCACGGCCCATGATCCTCCAGGTCGGGGCAGGGGTAAGGGGGTTTGCCAGAAGCGTTGCCCCCAGCAGACTGAGCCCTCACTGTGCACGGCTTTCTGATCCACAACCCCCCCTTCTCCCCATGCCTGAGACAATACCAGACCATTGATATCTAAAAGCACCGACTCGCCTGCTGTAAAACTTCTTATTTTTTACCAGATATTTGATGTTTCTTTGACATACACTTCTAGATGGCCTGAGTTTTATTCCTCGACCGCTCTGCAGCTCTGTTTTGAGACCGGCCAGAAAATAGGCAGAAGAAAGGGGGGGGGGGGGGGGCTCTGATTGTGTCCTTCAGGGTGATGGAGGACACTGTCTGAGCTTTGATCATGGTCAGGCCACGTCCATCTGGGTGCCCTGATGCCGGGGGCACTTTGTCAGCCCACTTAGTGGCTGGGATGTCAAGTCTGCACTGGGGACATGTCAGCCAGGCTAAAACATGAACTGGAACGGCTAGTTTACCCTTCAACTCCGCTGGCTGATGCAGATCTGACCCCTTCACCAAGCATTACATTATCCCAGAAGGGCTGTTCATAATGAAGTCATGAGGATTAGGGTGTGAATCACTAATGGCAGCTCGTCTCTCCTTCAGATCTGATCCGGTGGGGGGACAGGGTCTTCCTTTACGTCCAGCTCCGTGTTGCCATGAAGGAAAAGGGCACGACAACGCCCTTTAATGTCACACAACGAGACGCCTAATGAAGGTCACAACAGCTACTATATACAGACATAATGACCAGAGTCAGGAGAAGACCTGTCCTGCTGCTGGTGTCTCAGCTGGGGAGGAGCGCTGGTCCCCCAGTAAACCAGTCCTTTATCATCAGTTTGTGATGAAACCAAACAGATCAGTTCAACTGCTATTAAATAGTTTCAGCTCTATTTCATTGGGTTTATTCCACTCGATTAAAGGGTATATATTAACCCATGGATTACCACATGACCCACTGCTACACAAGTAAACCCTCGTTACTCACGGTTAATACGTTCCAGGAGCACTTGGAACGCAAGTGATATAGCGACAATTTCTTTTATTATTTACAGTAATTTAAGCATTTGAAGCGCGTGCGTCTTGACGCTGAAGACGTGAGGGATTACTGTATATATATCGTAGTGGAAATTTTATAGATATATATCACAAACCCGGTTATATCCGTAGTTCTGATTTGAAAGGCAGCAAACAACGCTCAGGAACTCCCGGGTCACAGAGGTTGCTGTAGCCTATCCCAGTGGACTTTAGGGCACGAGGCAGGGAGACACTCCGGACACGATACCAGCGCCTCGTGGGACCACACGAACAACCACTCACACCTACAGACAATTTGGAAACGACCAATCCACCTGAAGTTCATGTTTACGTTCATGTTTCTGGAGGGGGGAGGAATCTGGAGAACCCGGAGAGAACCCCCCCAGACACGGGGAGAACATGCAAACTCCACACAGAGCGGGACTCCAACCCGCAACCACCTTGCAGTGCGGTGACAGCGCCACCCACTGCATCTCGCAATGTGAATGGATGGA
>NC_090778.1:1485000-1572500 GCF_040054535.1 Antennarius striatus | reverse complement strand
CGTGTCCCGAGCCTCTCGCCCGTAAGTCCACTGCTCCAGCGACCCCCGTGACCCGGGACAGCAGAGAAGTGGTGTCGTGTCCTCACTCTGTCACTTCAAATGCTTTACAAACGATTAGTGAATTACAGCTTTACGTATAACATGTTTTATAGAGCAGACCATGTTGTATACAGTAAAGTAGACTGACTTCAAGTGACACACAACCAGAGTTTGTAAAGGTCTAGTTACTGTTGTGTTACTGTTGTGTTACTGTTGTGTTACTCTTGTGTTACTGTTGTGTTACTGTTGTGTTACTGTTGTGTTACTCTTGTGTTACTCTTGTGTTACTGTTGTGTTACTCTTGTGTTACTGTTGTGTTACTCTTGTGTTACTGTTGTGTTACTGTTGTGTTACTCTTGTGTTACTGTTGTGTTACTCTTGTGTTACTGTTGTGTTACTGTTGTGTTACTCTTGTGTTACTGTTGTGTTACTCTTGTGTTACTCTTGTGTTACTCTTGTGTTACTCTTGTGTTATTCTTGTGTTACTGTTGTGTTACTGTTGTGTTACTTTTGTGTTACTGTTGTGTTACTCTTGTGTTACTCTTGTGTTACTGTTGTGTTACTGTTGTGTTACTGTTGTGTTACTGTTGTGTTACTGTTGTTTTACTGTTGTGTTACTCTTGTGTTACTGTTGTGTTACTGTTGTGTTACTGTTGTGTTACTCTTGTGTTACTCTTGTGTTACTGTTGTGTTACTGTTGTGTTACTCTTGTGTTACTGTTGTGTTACTGTTGTGTTACTCTTGTGTTACTGTTGTGTTACTCTTGTGTTACTCTTGTGTTACTGTTGTGTTACTGTTGTGTTACTGTTGTGTTACTGTTGTGTTACTGTTGTGTTACTCTTGTGTTACTGTTGTGTTACTCTTGTGTTACTCTTGTGTTACTGTTGTGTTACTGTTGTGTTACTCTTGTGTTACTGTTGTGTTACTGTTGTGTTACTCTTGTGTTACTGTTGTGTTACTGTTGTGTTACTGTTGTGTTACTGTTGTGTTACTCTTGTGTTACTCTTGTGTTACTCTTGTGTTACTCTTGTGTTACTGTTGTGAGGGTCTTTATTTAATAAACTTTGAACTGTTACCCTAATATTTTTATCACATTACCACAATGCACTGACATCTTCTGCTTTGCTTCTGTTTTTATACTTTTACACTTCATGGAGTATCTTCTAAGGTTTAAGAGCTTTGTATTTATATTGACATTGATTAACTTTGTGTGAAAGGATTAGAAATAAATGTGTTTTGTTGTATGGTGCATGAATCCAAGGCCGTGCGAAAAGGAGAGCCACAATTAGCTTCTCCTGCTCTGATTCTTCTGTGAAACATTAATGTCATAAAAAGAAAATATTATTTTTACGGGCCAAGAAATTCTAATCATGTGCGATGATACATTTTATTTTAAGACGTGACTTTTAAACCTCATTTAGGGTGATCTCAATGAGTAAATTGTGAATTCTGACCCTTTCTAAGTTAAGCAGCATTGTCTTGTTTTAAATTGTTTCAATAAAATTCTCTGACCTGAGCTGAATCCGTCCAGGATGTAGACCCCCACCTCTAGTCAATATTCTGTTTTCACAGCCTTTGAATGACGTACAAACCACAAATCTCAAAAGAAAAAGCAAAATACTGCATCAGCGAGAGGAGAGGTGATGTCTGAATAGCACTGCATCAGTTGGGTCACTCTTCAGCTGCACAAAATTAAAAGACTAATAGATCTGCATATTTACAGTTTAATACTAGATGATAAAAAGTCTAAAGTCAAATTTTAACCAAAAAAAAAAGAGAAGTCAATTAAAACACAGTAGAAAGGGATCAGGACATTTATCTTGGTCATTTAAAGTTCAAAAGAGGAGAAGCAGTGACCGTCCACTGACCTACTTCCCAAATTGTCTCAAACGATGAAGACAAGACCTCCTTCATCCACTCTGGAAAGGAACTGCAATGAAGGTACCGACTGAGGAAGCAAAGCCATTCAATAGTTTTTATTTGAATAACTGGAGATCGGCATCAACTGGATGGAGAGGACGAGCAGGTAAGAAAGGTGTGACAAACTCAGATCAGTCACTTGGTTACTGATAAACTTTCCTCTCCCACTCTGGTGGACTGGGTCAGGGTATCGCTGTCTGTTCCTCGATCTCATTTAAACCAGAATGCTGGTCTGATCCTTGCGGCGTTGGTCCGATCCTGACAGTATTGGTCCAATGTTGGCGGTGTTGGTCCGATCCTGGTGGCGTTGGTCTGATCTTAGCGGTGTTGGCTCGATCTTGGCAGTGTTGGTCCGATCCTTGCGGCGGTCCAATCTTGGCAGTGTTGGTCCGATCTTGGCGATGTTGGTCCGATCCTGACGGCGTTGGTCCGATCTTGGCAGTGTTGGTCTGATCCTGGAAGTGTTGGTCCGATCCTGGTGCCATGCAGAGTGTAGGCCTACCTGTCAGAGCCTACGCTCTCCTTTGTGGAAGCAGGACTAGGTAGGAGTTTAAATCTGTCAACAGCATGAACTCAGTGGGCCCTGATTCATGGCTGACAGGCTGTGGAGGCTGTGCACTGGAAGACGCATCACCGCTGGAAGCTAAATAAAAAATCAATGAGTGTGAGGCTGGTTGGTTAGGGAGAGCGTCCACCCGGCTGAAGTTTAACCGTGTTTTAACCGAGGGTGGGGGAACGCTATTGATTTACCCCCTCCCCCGCTAGCCTCCATCACCCCGGTGTTTAATAAATCAGTTTAGTGTGTGTGTTTGTTGGTGGATGTACAGAAGGCATTCAGCTTCCTTCTACATCGACCACTATGTAACCGAGGGTAACACACCTTCAACAGCTGACGTCGTAGACAGTAGCGTAGCATTCATTAACTCTGTCTAATGTCTCATTTTACTAAACATGACTGTACACACTGAACTGCTGAATCATGTTTTCAATGTTCTACCTCAAAATGTCTTCTGTCACCAGTACTCATGAAACCAGTCGGAGCCAGTTTGGTCCAGAGTCCTGGAGGTCTGTGGGACAGTCTCAGATAGACAGGGATGTCCAAGTGTGACCAACCAACAATTCACTATAGATGCACAAGGGGGAGTTGTTCTATCTGCTGCATTTTGTTAGCAATTATTTTTAATGTGTGTCAACACACACTAGCAATAAGTTTTTACTACACTTCATTTTCTTTCACAATATTGTAATAGATTATCTTATTTCTGGTGCATTTCCCTGGACATGTCCAGGATTCCCCATACATTCACGTATTTGTGGTTGTTCATCATCAACTGTCTATTGCCCACACAATGTGCAGGATATACAGTATTTTCAATGTGTTTTAGCCTCGTTTGATGACATCCATGATGAAGTTACATTTCATCCATGTTCGGTGGTCAAAACTGAACAATTTCCCTGACACTTGGAGGGTTGATGGTCTCCAGCCAGGAGAAACTCCACTTTTTCACTCTAGAAATTTGGAGTTGACATTTTCTTTCATTTCTTCAGACGTATTCCATGGGGGTGTAATTAGAGAGTTGTTGCAGTATCTACATAAAACTGTGTGCAGTTTGGTTTGGATCTAAATATAAATGACAATTCACCAGATAGTGAAATATTTTCATAGGCGTTAGTCTGTCTTCTCATGATTATGTCGCTCTGACTTTGACTTTGGAGAAGGTTTAAGTGACTTAAGGAGGACTCTAGGGCCTCGTGTTGATGGAACGCCATTCTGCGGTGCCTCTCTAGAAGTTTCCCAGCATCCTGAGGGAAAAGGAGCATGGAAGGACCAGGTGATATTTAAAGTTTTCTGTAATTAGGTGCCATCTTCCTGCGTGTGCTGCGGTCTACGATGATGCCCTTACTTCTTGTGGTTGACCCAGTGACAGTATGAACGCCATGTGACCAGAGTCCATGCCTGTTATGTAATGTCATGTTTTCCCATTCTTGGACATGAGTTCCATTCGGGTTTCAGCAGTAAACCTGCATACAGTATGGTGTTGGTGGAGAGGACAGGAGTGGGTGGGATCATGTGCAGGATGACAATGTGTTTGTCTTCACACGTAAAGCAGCTGACGATGATGTCATCACTTCACATTAAAATAAAAACTGGTAAAACTGGTAAACTACAAAATCAAATATCTAACACACCTGATGACCACACGAGGACAGGGGATGGGGTCTGCAGCACACTATAGTGACAATGTGTTGGGGCCCGTCATTAATAATCAGGCACCAGAACAAGCACCGCGCACAATTTGTACAAATAAAGTCACTGTTAACAACTTCTTAACATCATGACTGTTGTAGTTAAATCAAGATAAAACTTTCCAAAGGCCAGCAGACCAGAATGAAAAATCTCCATGACATTTATCCTTAGATAAATAAGTGTGCAGTGCTGTGCCCTCTCACCCCGGCTCTGACTGGCACCCCCTGATCACCCTAATGAGGCTCGGGCACAAACCAGGGCAAGAGGGCACCGCCATTATCTGGTGTCTCCCCCATTAAAATCACCTCCAACAGCCACACACACACACACACACACACACACACACGCACGCACGCACACACACACACACACACACACACACACACACACGCACGCACGCACACGCACGCACACACACACACACACACACACACACACACACACACACACACACACACACACACACACACACACACACACACACACACACACACACACTCTCCCCGCACTACAATTAGTGGGTAAAAATTATGCAAATACAAACGCGTGGAAGGATTCAGCGAGGACGCAGAGCGCCGCGGCCCGTGTGAGCAGGAGGTGATGTGAAGGAGAACCGGGGGGCGTGTTGTCCAGAGGGCAGCCCGTGATTAGCAGCATCAACCCGCCCATCGCCACGGAGACGGTGTTGTTTGGGTGGGGGGAGACTGGGGTGACAGAGTGACAAGCATAATTACTGTGGAGAGGTCAACCAGTTGTGTGTGTGTGTGTGTGTGTGTGTGTGTGTGTGTGTGTGTGTGTGTGTGTGTGTGTGTGTGGTGGTGGGGGGCACTGTCAAAGACCACCAGGACCCCGTGTCACTGACTGTACCCTACTGACCTCTGCCCCCCCGCTCAGAGGTCGCTGTACATACACTACAGTACAACAGCAGCACAGAGACACACGCGTGTACAAGTCATGGAAATCTAACATCATCCCCCTAACTGAAATGCATGCTGGGTACTTCAAGGCTTTACTCCATGTCAGCCCCAACGGCACAAACAAGTCCTCTCTCTAATTTGCACACATTATCTGGAATGATGGAGACATTTCTTTCAAAAGTCTGATCCCTGTCCAGCAGGGCTCTGACCCGGTTCAGGGAACGGAAACGAAACCCAAAACTTTAGATTTTTTAATGTTGCGGCCCACATTATTTGGTTCATCGTTGTTAACGGAAACAAACAGCTGACTGGTTGGACTGTGTTGTACTACGTGTTTAAATTTAAGAAAACACACCGACATTATCTTTTAAATGTTTCTATGTCTTTATTTAGTGATAAATGTGTAGTAAATCCCTGAAGTCCTCGTCTCCGGTCTGCATTGAATCTGTCGGTAGTTTCTCCCCCGCTGACCGGCTGGTTTCCGGGGGTCTGTCCGGTAATGATGCTTTAGAGAAACATCGGACAGAAGTCTGAGCAGACACGTTAGTCCAGGACCCACAATCCACCACCTGTTGGGGGGTGTAACTCCTCTGCACTGCCCCCAGTCCTGGTAAACCTGTGTTCACGTCTCTCATCCATCGCTGACGTCATCGTCGGGGGTCTTCAGCCAATCAGATGTGGTTACCAGCATACCTGCGGTCCAGTCCCGGTATCCCCCCCATACCGGTACCTACCGGAGGTGTGCCGGACGGAGCCTCGCGTCACGTCCTCTGATTGGTCCATCGCTGCCGGCGTACGTAGTGACGTAATACGTCCTCTGTCGGTGGACAGTGGTCGGTCTGGAGGATCTCTAACTCAGTGAACACAGAAGACGCTTCATGTCAGAAGGAGCAGCGTTGGTTTTTGGGACAGTTTAAGGCTTCTAAGCGTGTCTAATGGTGCGGAAAATACGGCACTGACATATTTATATCTACAAGGAACGTTATTAACCGGTTCAGGAACGTCAGTTTATGGGTGGAACGCAAAACCGGAAACGTTATAATTCCATTTCTGTTCGGAACGAACCGATTGGCAAAACATTCAACGCCCTGCTATTCAGTATAAATGTCAGACCCATGAGTCACATGACTGCATCCACAGTTATGGTCAATACGATCACAGGAATTGATTTCACTGACGTTTATTGGATGAACGTTGGGAAGGGATTCTTTCAGGTCATTTCTGAGACACCTGGAGATTTGGTGCATGTGCCAGCCAAGCATCAAAATAAAGTTCATTTATTTTTAGTTTTACATGCGCGTGACTTTCTGTCATTTTGTAAACCATGTGATCTCTGTACTCTGGACCATCAGCAGGCTGAGAACAGGCTGAGAACTAACGAGGAAGTCTCCCAGGTATCACTCAGGGGAAGAGACTAACGAGAAATATCACTTATTACACACCACTGTCATGAAACTGGACAAAATGTGAGATCACTGTATCTGGAACGAAGTGGACCAGCTCTGATCACACTCAAGTGTCAATGTGACAACACGTCCAGAACCTCGAGAGGAAAACTGGACAGTGGTCAGATGTGCAGGTTTTCAAGGCTGATCCACTTTGTTAAGTTTTAAATGCACTGAAATTGTGACGTGAACATCAGCAGAAAACTTCAGGACTTGTGTATCCCCAAGTCCGACCTGAATATGAGTGGTCCAAGGACACAAGTGGCGAGACTGGTAGAGATCTCCTCTACAGTTCAGTTTTAGAAACATTATACAGCGGTACCTCTACTTATGAAATTAATTGGTTCCGAAAGAAATTACATAAGTAGAAAAATTACGTAAGTAGAGACGCGTTTTCCATGCAAATGCCCTAATCCGTTCCAAGTCCCCCAAAATTCAGACATAAATGTTTTATAAAGCATGAAAAGGCATCAAAACATGTAACAAATACATGTTACGATTAGATTATTACACAATAAATTAGAGTTGTGTATAACGTAAAAAACAAAGAATAAAGAATAAACATGATGGTCATTTACCTTTTAACTGCTGCCCTCATTGTTTTTTGCCCTCTTTGGTTCATGCCCTCTTGCCCCCCCATGAACAACAGAGTGAATTCCAGTCCTCCTCCTGAACTTCTCCAACCACCCACGCGACGCCTTAAACTCCTTAAACTTCCTTTTGTTTTAATAACGTGGTGATTGTAGATGCATTACGGCCATATTCTTTGGTGAGATCAACCAAACGCATCCCTTTTTCAGGCTTTTCTATCATCTCTTGATTTGTTTGTACGGACAAAAAAACTCTTTTCTTCTTCTTTTCTTTTCCTCTTTTCTCCGTCACTTTCTTGGGGTCCATAGTGAATACTCTAAAAGTTAATATATTTACGTAAAACTATCAGAACACCTCATGGGTCGAGGGCCGAATGACGAGGATGCTGCATAGACACCTATCTAGCTCCACACAGAGGTCCCTCTGAGCCAATGGGATGCCAGGATGCTAGGTAATAGCCAATGGCAGTGCAGCTATGAGAATGTTGCGTTCAGGAACCTGTGGGAGATGGGAGTATCAGCCCATACTGTATTTTTACCCTACGTAACTCGAAAATTTCTTTCGTAACTAGAGGTAATATTTTCCTACTGAGAAATTTCGTAAGTAGAGGTACCGCTGTATACAGTATTTCCCACACTATAAGGCACACCTACAAGCCTTTAATTTTCTCAAACAGACAGTGCGCCTTATAGTCCAGTGTGCCTTATAGTGCAGAAAATACTGTAATTCTAATCATAATCCATGTTCTAAGAAGAAGAAGAAAGAAATGTACTTAATTGATCTCACATGGAGATATTACTTTTTGGTTTCTTCATCATCTCACAAGTTCCTGTTGACTGCCTGGATCTAAAGCTAGATGGGCTTCTGCCCTCCACCACCCTAACACAGACTGAGAGGTCACAATGAATGGATGTTGGTCCCATTTTTTTCTCTTAAAATTAACTGTCAGGAATATTTTGCCAAAGTACCAGAACAAGCTTCCCCGTGTAGCTTCACTGCTTCCCTGAGTAACTCAATGCAAAAGAAGCAGGACACGCTCTGTCAGAGGCTTTCTACATACATGATGTAACACTGGTCAAACAATTCTGTCTGACCCAATTGCTTTGGAATGTCTCAGTGTTTAAATATGAAGGTATTTAGAATTATAACTCTCGTGATACTGTAGTTATGAGGGAATAACATCTGACATTAGACTTCTTGTGTTGATCGACACTCAAAATGATCTCCTTACAAACACACACAAATAGTGTAGGTGGCCTTTCATTGAATATATGTCAAATCTTGATGGTCAAACGGCATAAAGACACAAACAAGCATCTAATACAGCTTAAGGGAGGGGGCCACCAGCCGACCCCAGCTGGTTTCAACAAAATGTGTCTTTGGTGCATTAAAGTGTACCGTAAGTCTGAGTTTAAGAAAAGTCCAAGTGGTAACTTAAGCTCAGAAGCGTCTTCCTGCTTTATTTCCCAATATAATCTGACTGTTTATTGATTCCAGTCACACAGAAACGGTCTTATGAAGTCAGCTCATGCTCAGGTAGAGCATTGAGGGTTATTCTGAGTTCTAAAGATTGAATTTAGAAGTTGGAGCAGGTCAGCCCCCTCCATGTGGTTTACTTGAGGTGGTGGGGTTAGGTGGTACAGTATGTACAGTATAGACAGACACCTGACTTCTCTCTCCTCAAGGTGGGTAAACGGCTGTAGACAAGATGATTACAGTCATCTCGTCTGCAGGAAGACAGATGATGGATGGATGGGACTAGTTCATCCAGTACATCCCGCTGATGCTTCGTTTGAACCAACAATGGGGACAGACTCTCAGCCCGACCCTGGGCTCTAAGTGGACGGTGTCCACTTCCACAACTGCTCTTATAAATTTGCTCAATCCACTCTGAGTTGTTTTCCTCGAGTTAAACAATGATAATCTGTCGCCAGTGGAGCTTAAAGTGAACATGCAGATGTTTTTCTCTTGTTATCTGCACATCCACTTTATTTCCATTTTAGTGATCATCAGAGTTGCGTCACAAATTAGCTTGACGGTGTAGTGAATGTCAGGTTGTAATTGCAGTATATTGTGACATAAGCTCTGTCATTTTTAAGGTAGGAGTTTGTTTACCTGTAACTGATGCTGAGGAAGGACTTCCTGTTAAATTAGTCGTCTTTATTTTGTGCAGGAGCTCTAACAGTGTGTGTCCGTCTGTACATAGTATTACATTTGGAAGCCTAATGACAGCTCATTAGTCTGCTTTCCCCAGTCTAGGGCAACAGACGACTGTCTCTGAGAGATGTAAATATGTACATGTAATATTAGTACAGTATAGTGCAGTATAGGATAGTATAGTATGGTGTAGAGTAGTGTAGTATAGTATACTACAGTGCAGTACAGTACAATATAGTATAGTACAGTGCAGTGCAGTATAGTATAGTTGTCACGGTTGGGTGTCGGTGCTCTGCTGTGTGGGGGCGTGGCAGGAGGAGAGGCTGAACTTGTGGGCGGAGCCTCGTCTCCACACCTGTACCTGATCGGGTTGATTAGCCTGAGGCTTTATAAGCTCAGACGTTTGTTCTTCTGCGTCTCTCGTGTTGCCTTGAGTTCCACTTGGTTTGATTAAATGTTTGTGGACCCCTCCGTGTTTGTGATGGTCAGACGCTGCTAACAGACGCTGCTAACAGACGCTGCTAACAGACGCGGCTAACAGACGCTGCTAACACCACACCTTCTGTGTTCACATGCTCCTACCTAGTTTGAAAAAGCCTGGTTTGATTTAACAAGTTTTTAACAAGCTTCGTGTGAATGTAGCATGATGTCATTGACCTGTCTGACTGACCCCGGGTAACTGATCCAGAGCCTGGATGAAAAGTACCTTCTCTCTGTTCCGTGGAGTATTCTAGTAGTTTGTTTACGTGAGCTACCTTCTGTATGTTTTATGTTAAATGATTTGCTCGTATTTCATTTTAAGACCCTTTGCTAACCAAAGACCTGCATTTCTAGATTTCTCTGTCCTACCTCTGAGCTCTTGATATCTTTAGTCCAAAATGCCCTCACTCCAAAAATGTAAAATTGGTTCTTACAACAAAAAAAAACCAGGATACACAACACACACACACACACACACACACACACACACACACACACACACACACACACACACACACACACACACACACACACACAATCAGAGAGAAAGAGCCTGAGGGGAAGAGACACAGCCACCAGGAAGAGATGTAGAACCTGCTGGGAGGAGAGGCGTGAAGCTCCAACTCTCCACAGATCACCTCTGTCTTCACACAACGTGTCACCATCCTCTTCCTCTCTCAGATGAAGTCATGTTGGAGGGAGGGTGGAGGCAACAGCTCTAATGCATTCAGAGGGGATTGGTTGTGAAGTCCCCCCCCCCATGCTCTTCGTCTATTGATTGTTGTGTATCGCTGCTTCCCCACATCCCTGTCGAGCCTGATTACGGCTGCGCTCCTCTGCTGGCTCTGGCAGGTAGCTGCAGGTGGTGCAGAGTGGAATCCAAGCGCTCCAGAACATCATCAGCGACGTCTGGGAAAATCTATGCTTTTCACTGCAGCACAAAATAGTGATTACATTTAGTTTCACCTTTTTTACCTGAAAACTTTAAATCTTTAGGGTTTATCAAGTGAAAAATGAGGCAGTGAATAAATAATTCTGTGCAAAACTATTGTTTAATACAGTGATAATATTACAGCACTGACTTTAGACTGCAGTAACAATGATTGTATACCTTTTTGCTATCTCAGGATAACAATGATAGCAAAGTTCAGACCAGCTACATTCAACCAAATCACTGACACATAATCAATATCAATCATTTCAGAATGATTTGATACACTTTCATTACTCTTCCTGATTTTATTGTTCTGTTTCCTGGAGGATTAAAGTGTGTTCCAGTTCCTTTGTGACGGTAAACAGACTGGAGGGGATGAAAAGTTTCACCTCTGATTGTGAATTGATTTTAAATTCTTGCTGACTTGACAATCTTTGAAAATATCCACCAATATCAATTTGGACAAACAAAATTACTGAATCCTGAATTGATCTCCCACTCATCTCATTCTATTGCTGTTCTTAGACAACTAGTTTCTTCACATAAACAACAAATATTATTGATTAAAAGTCATTTAAGGGTCATTAATGTGTGATTTTGTCAGGTTCAACAAAAAATCCAGATTCACCTTGAAGGAATGAAGTTTGACGGATAAAACTGCAGCACATTCAGATCTTCTCCTTGTGGCTCCATCCTTGAAATGCCACGAAATTTAATTCCACAGCTTTTGTCCACATGTTGACCGTGTTATTTAGTCTGTATTTATTTTTAGAGTGAGGGACATTTACAGCAAATAAAAGTTAAAGAAAAAAAAGACTTGATAAGACAAGAAGAAAACATTTCCATAAAAGATTTATCAACATTAAAACTCCTTAATTTCCAAAAAAACCCAGCTGAACCTTTTCTTTGTCGCCTTCTCCTACACGTTTGTCATTAATAGTTGTTCCCATATGTTTGTGTTTCTGTGCAATTTCAATATTCTAGCTGTGGATGTAAACAAGACTGCTCAGGGAAAGCATTCTCCTGAAATCGATGATCATTTTCTTCTTTTTCAACGCATTTATATTCAAGGATGACTCTCACAGCCGACGAGATCATTAAGACCAGCGCCGTGGCCGTTAAGAGGTGACGCCATCACATACCCGTCTGCAGACCCAGAGTGTCCGCGTCCACACGGACTGGGATCTGACGGCGTATGAAACAAATAAAACCGATGAGAGGAGCCGTCCCTCTGGGGGGGTCGCTGGATAGAAACACATCCAATAGAACAGGAAGTAAACATTTCATCCATATTCAACTCATTCCACAGAAGGACAACATCGTTGTTATTACGGAAGTTTAGGGACTAGGATCAATGATGTTATATACATCCTCTATAAGTTTGCAAGCTCTCACTAAAAGGCAATTAGTCATGTGACTCTGGGTAAATGTCACACTTCCTGTGCATTGTGATTGTTAAAGTTAGAAATTTTTGAGTTGAAAATGGATGGATGGATGGATGGATGGATGGATGGATGGATGGATGGATGGATAAACACATCCACATCGTATTGGTGCTGTAATAAATACTAGATTCTGTGACTCCAAGCTGAAGTCGATGAGTCCCGACACACACTGTCAGTATTTATTATGTTCTGTCCATTCAGTTTGATTTTGATTAATTATCTTTGATAATTATCAGCACTAAATATGCCAGAAATTCAGAAATAAAATTTAAAAAAATGATAATCAGGAGTCAGGGAGGCGGAACCTCATCGATCTGCCTCACAAACATCTTCTCTCAAGGCGTGAGGCGGGGAATCTAGAACCGTCCAGATTAGTGTTCTGACTCCAGGCGCACTAACGTCCCGCCGTCGTGACCACACTAAACGTACCGGTAAATAAAGCTTGACTGATCGATTGATGATCGATGGATCGATTGTATGTAAGTATCCAGATTACTCCGGAGGTGAGCAGCCGTTTACTGTCCTGGATGAACACGGAGGCCCAGCCGGCCCCGCCTTCGCCGCTCATGCCACGCACTCATCCATACACTCTCCCTCCGTCCACCCCTCACCCCCCCATCCCGCCGCGCTCTGCCCATTAACTTCAATTAACGTGACGGTTCATCAGTGGGGCAGGACTCTGTCACGGGGGGCACCCCACTCCTTATCCCATTACGCTTAATGGGAGAAAATACGATAAACAAATTCAATTATCCCTGACCTATTTCCGATAGTGGGGACGGGATTATTACTGATGTCAACATGAAGTATGAATACGAAGAGAACTAATTATGTTGTGTCACGTTATGGATGTACAGGCTGTGTAAATATACTTCATATTCATGTTGATGAACTGCTCTGCACGGAAACAGCCGAGGAGGCAGTGAGATGCTTCAGATGACCCCCAGACCCCCCCATCGCGTCCTCAGCGGCCATCAATTCGTCAGCTTCATCTGCTGGTATTGATGACCGGAGCAACGCGATTGGTCCAGCAGCCGCACGCGTGAAGGAGACGGATGGACGCGGCTCTAATTAAATCTGTAGCTTCATGGAGACTGAAGGAGGAGACTGAGGATGAATTCACACACACACACACACACACACACACACACACACACACACACACACACACACACATCAGTTCCAAACGTCTCCATCCTCACAGTGATAACAGCACAAAATCAATGGAGCTGATCAACTGACTCATGGTGGCTGTAGCTCCGTTCTAACTTTACTACATTAATAAATAAAATGAATAAACAAGAAGAGTCAGGTGCATACAATCAGACAGGATGTTCTGTTATTGATCAGGTATTGTTTTGATACTGATAATGAATGCAACACTTCTGACTTTTCTTAAGGTGGGTGAAGTCATTATCCATCAAACGATTCCCTGTCTGTCATCGTTCTGTTTGATCGTGTCTTAAATCTAGAACCTTCAGGATCATCTGAACGTTCAGCGTTACATCACAGGAGGAAGTGTTAGCATGTGTTTCTGAGGACACGTTAGAATCCTCCCCTGACGTCTGGATCATCAACACTGTGCTGCTACAGAAAAGGAGGCCCGGCTGTTTTAACAAGTATTACTATCTTATTTTATTTTTTGAAATAAAATTATTTATTGTGTATTTGTACATAATTTATAACATCATTTTTAATGTCTGGTATGTTGTCAGTACCACATTATAAAAATGCCAGTTTTGAGGCATCTGAGTTGAGGTTTCCATCCTGTTTGTCTGCATTGGGGGGCGACTCTGGGGGCTCCAATGAGGAGCTACGTATAAGTTCTTGTAAGGAGAATTCCAGAAATGTTAACATATATGGACTAAATATTAAATTACTAAAATACGTTGATGCCATTTCTTTATTTCTTTTTTTTTTCCAAACAAAACTGAATTGATTCTTCATTTCTAATCAAAATTTTCAAATGTCAAACTAAACACATGGTTTGACTATAACTTATTAAATTTGAATAAATCTGTGACAGTATTGTGATGAACGTGGCTGATGAGCCTCTGTTAAACCTTTATTTGACATTTTTCTTTGGGTTTGTGGAAATGAAATCAGAAGTGAAACGTGAACGTCTGAGATGGAAACCAACCAAACTTCAGGCCTTCATTCCAATCTGTTGGAAAGTAAAGATCAGCTTAATGAAGTGTTAAAATAACTTCAACAATCTAATCAGTTGTGTGTTAGCATTGAGTGTTGTTACTCGTTAACCTCTGACCTTAAACTGAAATCTGTTTTTGTTGTTATAAAGTCAAATTGGAGAAAATGGATGAGAAGTAAAATAACCGGCATTAAATAAAATGAATGTTTGTAGTTTCTTAATATTAATGCACATTTCAGACTGTGTCATTTGGACTGCTCCTTCAGAGGAGAGTCTCTTGTGTCTGGGAAACAACATGGGCGCCCTCTATTGGTCGCTGAGTGACCCGTGCACCGGGTTGATGGAGGAGAGGGACCAGTGGGACCGTCACTGGAGATGAATGGATGTCCACTGGAGTCGGGTCCACTGGTCCTGCCACACAAAGAAAAGACAAAAGAGTCACATCTTCAGAGATGAAGAAACTGACTTGATGTAACCCCCACGGAGCAGCAGGGGACACTATCCTGAGGACGCCAGCTTCCTCCCATCGAGCCGCTGCCTGCTCCTCTTCCTCTCTTCCTCCATCTCCCTGTTTGTGTGCTGCAGTGTGTGTTCATTTCTCTCTCTGGCTCTGAATACGCCAGCGCTCGCGTCTCGGAGAGTTCACTGACTCTAAAGGATCGATGAAGGGAGGAGATTCAGAGCCAATTATTTTCAGCTTAATGGTCCCCCGGGCGCCGGGGTGAGCAACAACAAAACGCCTTCAAGAGACATCAATTCTGGACAAGGCAGCTCCTCCACGTCTGCACCGCCACAGTGTGGGCATCAACACACACACACACACACACACACACACACACACACACACACACACAGCTGTAAAATGTAAACTTGGAGCATCACCACAGTGACAGAAGCTTCTTCATACGAGCAACGAACCAGTAAAGCTCCCTGATGGCAAACAGATGTAGGAGAGAAATCTGCTCAAAGATAAGGAAATGAAAATCAATGCAGGTAAAGGAGCAGTGCCGGCTTCATGCTGGTGTCAGGAAGCTGCTCTGTCCCATAAAATTCACCATAAAGAAAGAAAATCTAATTATTTAAATCTTTGGTGTTTTTTCTAGTAGAGCCAATCGATAAACTAAAATAAAAAATGAGTTCTTCATAAAATCAGGCAGATTAATCCCAATAAGATATTTAGAACAAACGTACGTTTGTGGTAGGAAGGATGTTCTGTGATCGTCTGACTTACGTTACCTGTGTCTGAACACCCCCACACCTGCCTGGCTACAGCGGCGTGATGGTTTATTGGGCTGAAATGTAACATCAACGCCCGTTCAGACCGGTTTGATCTCTGGTCTCCGTCCCAGCTGTTGGAGGAGGGATCTAGTGTGGGCCTGATGCTGATCGGGGGGCCGCCCGGTGACACCACACATGTGTGACATTCTGTTTTTAACATCTGGATGAGTTCATCAATACTTGTTGGACGGCACAGCAGCCTGTGAGTGACAGGGAACACTGTGGCCCTCGGGGCTCTGGTAGTCCACTAGCCACGGCATTAATGAAGCCCGCGTCAGTTCCCCCCGCAGACGGAGACACCGGTGACGGCGTCTCCTGACCTCATGCAGGCCTTCAGTTCAAAGGCAGACTGTAGCATCATCAGTCTACACGGTGTTGACACGTGATGTGTGTGAACACCATCCTATGTACCATCAATCACACAACTCCTGCTTCAGACCTTATATTTGGGGACATCGTAAATGTAGCCGCTAATACGAGAATGAAACTGATTTATTGACACCTAACTGTACATCTATCCCCTTCCCAGTCTGACCAGTCAAACACAAGCCAGCGTTGGTGTTGTTCTTGATCCATTTCAGATTAATGCTCAGATTTCAAGTTTTTCATGCTGGATGCCCTTCCTGTTTGCGTGATGAAGACCATTGAAACATCCCAGCGTGATGAACCGCGTGAGGGTTTCTGTGTGAACTCTATTCATCCAGACTCCACCCCCCCCGTCTACCTGAGACGACGTTGAGCCAATGGCGTCTGATGATTATCTCTGAGGGGGGGGTGAGGAACCTGCTGGCTCTGGACTCATCTTCTGAGCAGCGGGAAGCCAGGTTGTTTAAAGCTGCCCGACTGGGGGCCTCTGAGGCTCCACCGGCGACACCCCCACCCTCCGCCCCCCCAACTATTAGCACTCATCAACAATTTAGATTTGTACTTAACACTCCTGGGGAAGCTAACATCTAGCCTCTGTCAGAGGAAACCCTCAGCATCATGGTCTGAAGGTGGTGGTGCAGCGGGGCAAGGTTCCTCTCTTCCCCCAGGGGGAGGGTGGGGGTGTTGTCGCCTCATTCTGCCTGTAAGTCAGCGCTCAGGGCTGTTTCAGGTGTTTCCTGGTGGTGAAGATGCACCCCCTCTTCGTCGCTGCTCACACCCCTCCCTATCTCACCCAGGCTCTCATACACATCTCACTCTGTTCACCAACACCCCCCACCCCCCACCACCAACACGCCCCTCCACCAGCCCCCACCCCCCCACCACCAACACGCCCCTCCACCAGCCCCCACCCCCCCACCACCAACACGCCCCTCCACCAGCCCCCACCCCCCACCCCCCACCACCAACACGCCCCTCGCTCCTTCCCAGACTCTCCATCTCCAACGTTTCCCCAGGATCCCACAAGAAACTCCAGGAGGGGTCGCATGATGAATGAGCAGACAGGACCTGTGTGTGTGTGTGTGTGTGTGTGTGTGTGTGTGTGTGTGTGTGTGTGTGTGTGTGTGTGTGTGTGTGTGTGTGTGTGTGTGTGTGTTGGTCAGAGAGTGATGACCACAACTGCCGGAGTGATCACAGTGGGATTCATTATGGCGACAGACAGGGCCGCCTCTAAAACACTGACCACGTGTGTGTGTGTGTGTGTGTGTGTGTGTGTGTGTGTGTGTGTGTGTGTGTGTGTGTGTGTGTGTGTGTGTGTGTGTGTGTGTGTGTATGTGTGTGTGTGTGTTTGCGGTGGGGGGGGGGTGTCTTGACAGGCCTTCCACTAAAATGGCGTCTAAGGATTACACACTGACTCGGATGAAATGAACAGTGCTGTGTGTGTGTGTGTGTGTGTGTGTGTGTGTGTGTGTGTGTGTGTGTGTGTGTGTGTGTGTGTGTGTGTGTGTGTGTGTGTGTGTGTGTGTGTGTGTGTGTGTGTGTGTGTGTGTGTGTGTGTGTGTGTGTGTGCAGGTTTGATAAATTATTTACATCATTGAGAAAGCAGCGTCAACACTGTTTATGCCCCACCTGCTCCTCTCAGTGCTTAAAAGATGATTTATGTGTTGTGGTCACGTCGGTCTCAGCAGCGATTGGTCCGCCGTCTTCGGGGACGCCGACCGGCGGTTACAAAGTGCTGCAGGCTCGTTTGGGAGGCGGCACAGCCAGGGAGGGGGCAGCATCATATAACTGGACCAGCCAAACTCCTGTCCAGAGAGCTGTTACAGCAGTTTGTTTGCTCTTACACTCCAATGAGTTATGGACACGCTGGGGGGGGGGGTCACCGGAGAAGACGGGATCATCAGCATCGGGTGGAATACTAGGAAGAACACTTCATTTAGGATGTGATGATGGCTTACATCTGATCTGAGACAAGCGCTTCAAATGGACCAGACGGCAGACGCCGTGTTTCTGTCCGTGTAGTCGCCGTGGGACAAGCGGTGACGCGTGTGTTCACGTGATGTAAACATGTGTCGCGATTCGTGCATTTTACGTCTGTGTCTTATCTTGAAAAACTCCTCTGAAGAGTGGCACAAGTGACACAACATATAGTTATACATATACACATCTAGTTATGTTAGAAGCCTGTGGGAAACTTTTTGGAGTTCAAAATCAAATCAAAATCCAATTGATTTGGTTTTTATGTGCAATAAATTACAATTTTTCCATTTTCGAATCTGGCTGTTTGTGTCTATTTTGCCCCAATATGTCAATACAATAAGTCACAGGGAAATAAAAACTACTGTATCTCTTCATATAGCTGAAGTTGTGCTGAAGATAAACTCACCAAGCACTGATATGTTAAATCATTTTTAATGTGGTAATAGAGACTAATACCAAAAGTACCAAAAAAGGTCCCAAACAGGTCAGGGCTGTAAGGGTTAAACCACCTTCTACCTGTATTACCTTCAGAACACTCTGACAGACTGTCTAAAACACTCTTAAGTGTTTCTTTAAAACCCATTTCACCCACCCTCCTCATTTGAGGACAGCATTAAAAATGATGAAAATAATGACAAGGATTGGTCATAGAACAACATTATGAAGTGAGGGTAATAACAACATATTGATTCATCAATATATGATGCAAAATTCTCATTTATATAATATAAAGCACAAGAAATACTCCATGGAAATTTGACAAAAATCCACTTCTGTAGATCGATGAAGATGATTACAATATTTTCTTTAATTTTGATCTGTGTATGCTGCTATTCAGTGACTGGTGTCCAGAAGGGTTCATTTATAGGCTTTCTTTCTTATTTTTGAAATAGGCTTGTAATTATAGACTATAGAACGGCGTAAACTTTGCTGTCCTCGAATGAGGACACTGGGCATTACATAAGCGATATGCATCGGAAGAAGCGCTGCCTCATTTGGAGGAAACAAGCTCAAACCATAATGAGTTTCATACTTCTAATATGAAATAATGTTCATATATCGTTCTAAACAAGTTTTGCACTGCAAGGCGGGAAAAAGCTTGAAGGTAACACGTTTGAAACCTGTAAAGTGACTAACATACGTGAGAGCTGTACGTGCTGCTGAGCATTCACTGACTGGAGTTTTTTATGTACAGAAGAGATCCAAGTGTACCACAGTTAGGAGTTACTGTCTGAGTATCTAAGTCACTCCATGAATTAGTGGAGATAAGTGTTTACATGTTTTATTACCATAATTGGTATATCCATTTTTTTGTCATTTAGTTTACTCTGTTAGAAATATATTTTAAATTACAAATAAATATTACGATAAATAATATTATAATAAAATAAGGCCACTGATTACTATGCTTCAAGAATCCTTCAGAAAATCTGGAGTGTTTGAGGAGAATTTGTCAGTTGATGAAATGATTGTGTGCTATTAGGTACGTGACACTGTCAAGTGATTCATGCGGGGCAAACCAATTTGATTTGGGTATAAGTTTGGGGCATTGTGTGGGTGTCAGGATACTGCTACAGATTTGATCTGTAGGGTCTGTTAATGAAGAAGACAGCGGTTTGTTGCTCGGGTCCAAGGCGGTGCTGAATATGCTCTCGGCTGTAGATAACCCATTCTCCTATAATGTATACTTGGATCATTTGTTCATTTGAGGACTTTGGGATCCAATGTCATGGGAGCAATGAGGGAAAACAGGATCAGTGAGTCCCCATTGAAGGAATCAAATATAATGAAAAAAGAAGTGAGAGGAACGTGTGATTACAGGTTTGATCACAATGAAGAAATTCCCGTTGTGAAACGGGTGGACAACAAATGTGTTCAATTGGTACAAATCATGACACAGAACAACCAATGAAGAATGTACGGCGTTGGTGGTGAGAATGTAAGTCAACAGGAAATGTCCTCAACCAAAGAACAAATTGTAAAAATTGTACTGTAACCTTAGGTGTTGAATGTTTGTTCCATATCATTCTAAGGAATGAGCAGCTTCTGAACATGTTAAATTAAGTGTTTTTTGTTCATTTGTCAGTTTTTATTTATTTATGATATTTATTGTCTTCTAGAAATGGAAATGTTCTTTTATTTGGCTGGAATGTGAACATATCACCCCAGTGTCCTCGTTTGAGGACAGCCTGTATTTATTTTCTTACTTGATATAAAGGAGTTTTGGAAGTTCCATCTGTTTGTATTCCCAATTTATGAAAATGTTCTGAAAATCATTACAAAAATCTAAAAACTGTTAACTTGGGTTAAAATGGAAATACTTATTACACAAAAGTTTGTTCCGGATGCTGTCAGCCAATAGCATGCGCGTACGGTATCACATGACTACCTACTAAAAATCTGCAATGTGGTGAAGTCGGTCATCTTTAAGCATGAATACGTGAGGAATTACCGTATTCTGACAGGAAGTATACGATATATAGGTAATATTTTATCACTGATGACTCTGATTTGAATTCCATACGAATGATAAAACACCAGCAGTTTGACATATTGATTATATTCCACGTGTTTACCCAGAAGTCAAATGAGTCTCCTTTCTGACGCTGGTGAACGACCCAGTTGTGCGTCACACGTTTAATTACCCTGGACGTTTGCCCACGTGAACACGTACCTCGTGACAACGGCTGCATCTGCATCGTTTTTCCCTTCGCGTGGCTCTGCTGGAGAGACCCGACTCGTCTGGGGCGTCTTGGCCTGGCGTTGCATCACCCCCCCTGCAGTGTGTCCCAACATGTCCCAGATATCAGTCTCCTGCAGCAGACAGGGCGTCTCACACACATTTACATACAGCAGCTCAATATTTCATCGGCGTATAAAATATGCCTCGGTGTGCTCAGCATCTGCCATCGTTGGGGCTTCGCAGCCCCAGGAGGCTCGTTTGATCTGTAATTGAGGAGTGTGCTGAATTAATCAGCAGTTTATCCACTTTTTAATTGAAATAACAATTTTTAAAAAAATACAGATAAGACGGAGGACAGCACCACTGATCCTTTCTTTATTGTCTCCTGCCTATTGTCAGTGCTCTCTAATGGCCCGCTGGGCTTCAGGGAACATTACAATGGTGACAGGAAGGAAAAACCTCTGCTGTGTGTGTGTGTGTGTGTGTGTGTGTGTGTGTGTGTGTGTGTGTGTGTGTGTGTGTGTGTGTGTGTGTGTGTGTGTGTGTGTGTGTGTGTGTGTGTCGTCTGACTGCTCCGTGGAGAATTTCTCTGATGTTTTGATCTTGTTCAATGTTCTGTTGTTCTTTGGGGGGATTTTGTTGATTTCTCATCATATTCCTGCTCAGTTAAAAGGGTAAATATTCAGCGACTATCAAATCATTTTGGATTATATAATTCCTAAAGGATCTTCTGAATTGTCCTCTTTCTTTTGTCTACATTTTTCTTTCATGATGAATTTAAGATGCTTGTATTTTCCCAACATGCATCAATGGGAAATTCTACTTTGAATTTCTAACATACTAAGATGTTCATGTAGATATAAATCTGACAAAGCGTGTCTTTTGTCACATTTTAAAATGTCCATGTCCACATACTCTACTTTGGTTTGCATTTGAAATTAAAATATCACAATAAAATTACACTGTTTTTCTTTGTTTATTTCAAGATTTTCACTTGCAGTTATTTAATATGTAGTGAACTTTCTTTTTGTCAAAAATCCCCCGTTCATCCAGTTCACACATAAAACAATTGTGATGGTGGAATTTACATGAGAAGAATCAGATTCCATTTGATTTCCTACATCATAATTTGACTTTTTTGGTGAAAGTTAGAATTTATTTGTGAAAAAAATTGTAATCCAATTCATGAATGAAGATGGGATGGATTTGATTTTAAAACAGTGGAGGATAATCATTAAAAAATGTGTCAGAGTGAAACAGAAACAGGTTTCATACAAACTAGAATTTTTTCCCCACATAGGCTAGAATATTATTAAAGATAATAACTTCAGAGATTATAATAAAAATGTCAAAAAGGTCCAGTCTCTCAAATTTGATAAAAAGGATCTGCTTCATTCTGATGATGGAAAAAATAAATGACATAAAGTCAATGAAATAAAGTATAAGTCCAGAGGAAATTGTTACCTGAACTTTCTAAATGAAGCAAACAAATGTATTATTTACTTTCCTCACAGGTGGAATGTTTTATTCGACCCTCCCCTGAGGAGCAGTGGCCTTATGACACCCAGGGAGGAAGAAGAGGGTCGGAAGAGTTCAGCATGGTGTGTGTGTGTGTGTGTGTGTGTGTGTGTGTGTGTGTGTGTGTGTGTGTGTGTGTGTGTGTGTGTGTGTGTGTGTGTGTGTGTGTGTGTGTGTGTGTACAGCTCTGCTCGTTACATCTGTGGTAACGTGTGCAGCTAGAGAGGAGACGTCTCTCTGTGAGGCAACGATGGTTCAGTGAAGGGACCAGAATGTTCTCATGGACCGCTGTGCCTCACCCCAGACCTGTGTGTGTATACCTGTGTATATACCTGTGTGTATACCTACAGTATATGTACACCTGTGTGTGTACCTGTGTGTGTACCTACAGTGTATTTACCTGTGTGTGTATACATGTGTGTATACCTGTGTGTAGACATATGTGTATACACATGTGTGTATACCTATATGTGAATTCATGTGTGTGTATCTGTGTGTATAACTGTGTGGACCTGCTAGTGTATACCTGTGTGTATCTGTGTGTGTACACCTGCGTGTATGTACCTGTCTGTATGCCCGTGTGTACACCTGTGTGTATACCTGTGTAAACCTCTGTGTGTATATACTGTACCTGTGTGTGTGTCTGTGTGTATATACCTGTGTTGTGTGTGTGTGTGTGTGTATATACCTGTGTGTATATACCTGTGTATACCTGTGTGCGTATATCTGTATGTATCTCGGTCTATACATGTGTGTATACCTGTGTGTAGCTGTGTGTGTACACCTACGTGTATATACCTGTGTGTATACATGTGTGTACACCTGTGTGTATACCTGTTTATACCTCTGTGTGTATATAATGTACCTGTGTTGTGTGTATATATACCTGTGTGTATACTTGTGTGTATACACCTGTGTGTATACATGTGTGTATACCTGCATGTGCACCTGTGTATGTACATATGTGGATGTATACCTGTGTGTATACCTGTGTGTGTATATACCTGTGTGTATACCTGTGTGTATACCGGTGTGTGTATACCTGTGTGTGTATACCTGTGTGTATACCTGTGTGTGTATACAGCCTCACAGATCTATTTAAATAATTCCTTCCTGCACACAGAAGCTGCTCTGTTAACTGTATTTATAGTTCTGACACCGGCCCTTAAACAAAAGCATGGGGGTGTCTCCCACCCCCACCCCGATAATAGCCATAGCAGAGGTGATATAATAAATTGTTGCCGTGGCAATCGATGTCTGTGGTTCTGGGTGGGGGTGGAGGGGAGGGGGCCTCATTGTTCCTGCTATCTGTGTCTCTGCTCTTTAAGGCACATCCCCGGCCCCCCATGACGGATGGGCCCGATTGTGGAGTGGCCGTTTGGTAGCGGGCATCACGGCGGACCAGGAGCACCGGCCCGTCAGGGGGAGACGGCGGCGGTCCCAGCGCTCTCCAGACGGGGGCCCCGGGGACACCCCCTCTGCCTGGACGGAAAGGAGGCGCCATAAATCAGCCCGTCTGGGGGGCTTTGCTCCGCCACACCATCCATCTCCTCTCCTGCTCCCCAGTGAGGAACCGGCCCAGGAGGGGCTGGGAGGCAGAGAGGTGGGGGAGGGTCACGCACCTGGGGGAAGGAGGAGGAATCGCACCGAGGCAGCGCCAGGCGGGGGCCCCATCACCCCGTGATCCAGTCACCCAGGGGCCAAAACCACCAGTGGAGGGAAGAACGACCAGAGGGGCCACCCCAGGAGCCGTACAGAAGACAGCTAACAGGCTAACAAGCTAACAGCCCATGTTCACCTGTGTGGAACCAGCTTCAGGTGAACCTGCTCACCACAGGTTCCTCAGGTTCCTCTGTTGGACGGTACCTCCAGTACTTCACTCCTAACTACTACTTCAAACAGTGAAGCATTGGGACAGTTTAGTTGTGTTCATACACTAAACTACCGTTTCCTCTTTGGAACATTTGTAAACTTAATAAAACTCTACTTGGAGTCTGTATTTCTAAGCTAACATATCATTCACACTATATGTGAAAAAATGGAAATGGAGCATCACTGACATCCTTCATCCAGGTCATGGTGGATCTCTGTGGTAAATGAAGTCACCTGGATTTGGAGGAGAAGGTTGGAGATGTTTCTTCACTTCTAAAGAAACCAAGAACTAACGGAACGGCTTGGATGAAAGATTCAACCTCCACTTCCTGAGAACAACAGTTGTAATGATGGATATTAAACTGTTGACAATCCTTTACTATGAGCTGCTGGTGGTGCATATCCTGTGTTAGGGGATAGATAACTAACCCGAACCCTAACCCCTACCTCCAACAACTAACACCAACCCCTAAACCTAACTACTAAGCCTAACACTAGTCCTAACTCTAGTCCTTAACCTAATCTTAACCCTAACTCCTGACCCAAACAGTAGATCTGCTGTCCCTCAGAGCAGAAAGGAGCCGTAGAGAAGAAAAGAGAATTTTTTTATTTTGTATTTTTGCAAAAACACTTTAATGACATTCAAACATTTTGCAATTTTACATTAGATGAAAGCACTAAAGTGTTTCAGAAGATTTTTTGCAAAAATACATTTAGCATTTAGAACATTTTACAATTTTTCATTAGATGAAACTTCAAAAACACTAAACACCAAGAAACAAAGAGAAATACAATATAAAAACTAGTACATTATAACAGGAAGTTTGCAGAAGAGAGGAGAGGAGAGGAGAGGAGAGGAGAGGAGAGGAGAGGAGAGGAGAGGAGAGGAGAGGAGAGGAGAGGAGAGGAGAGGAGAGGAGAGGAGAGGAGAGGAGAGGAGAGGAGAGGAGAGGAGAGGAGAGGAGAGGAGAGGAGAGGAGAGGAGAGGACACAGAGGGAACATGAAGACTTTGTCTACTAATATAATGCTTATAGAGCCCTAAGTCACTCAGGGTTCTAGTGGAGCTTTTCTCAGGTTCTTCTTCCTGCTTAGAAGGGCTTTTACTTTTTCAGTCACAACCAGAACGTCGGGTTTTCTGAGCAGAGATGTGTTGGGGGGGGGGGGGGCAGAGCACCAGTGTTCTCTTCAGAAGAAGAAGCTGAGGCTGATCGTGATCATCTGAGTGGCAGTTGGTGTGTCTGCCTGCATATCTATTTGTGTGTGTGTGTGTGTGTGTGTGTGTGTGTGTGTGTGTGTGTGTGTGTGTGTGTGTGTGTGTGTGTGTGTGTGTGTGTGTGTGTGTGTGAGTGTGTGTTGATGCCTGTGGCGGTAGCAGGGGTCGAGCACAGAAAGCTTTTGCTCCTCATCATCAAATGGCGGTGTGGCTTTATGCAGCAGGACCCTGCAGACGATGGCGATGCCAGGGGCAGCCGGGGGGGCCGAGAGGAGTCACGCTGCTTCAAAGAAACACGACTCGACTGCAGGGCAGACAGTCTGATCCAACGCGCCTCCACCCTCAAACCGCCATCACAAGGACGAGAGGTGGGGGTGACTCTCTCTCAGCGCAAACAAGAGTGGAGAACCAAAGACGCCACCATAACAGGCCGTCATTCAGCTTAAACATCCTCCTTCAGCTGCCTCCACGTCTCCTCCTGGGGGGGGGGGGCAGGAAATAAAGTGAGAAGACAGTCTTCAGTCACCAGAAGAGGTATACCACAGTAGTTCTGTTCTTGTAAATGGGGTAGTTCTAGTTAAAGTAGCACAAATAGCAATGATTGCTGTGGTGGTGGTAATATCTGGGCGCTAGTAGCAAAGGCTGAATCAATCAATCAATCAATCAATCAATCAATCAATCAATCAATCAACTTTTATTTATATAGCGCTTAACCCTTAGGTACCGATTAAAATGGCTCTACACCTTAGCCAAAGAGACAAAAAATTGACATTTTATAAAAGTGTTAAAAAAAATTGTAATACAGAAATATATTTTTTTCTTTCAATGCACCAATCTTTTACATTACTTCAGCCCTATCCATAGATATAAAGTTGTATTTATTATTTTATATGTCTATATGGAATTTGCCATTATAACCTTTTTTTCTTCCAATGGGAAAAACACGAAATGTGGAATATTTCCAGAAGTTAGTGCACAGTTAAATACTTCTGCTAAAGATATTACAACCTTGACCATACCAATAATTGGTAGGATTATTAACTTTAATGCATCATTAGTTTTTGGTACAATGAGAATTTTAACTTTTCTGAACACTTTAACCAAAGAGACAAAAAATTGACATTTCATAAAAGTCTTCAAAAAAATTGTAATACAGACATATATTTTTTTCTTTCAACGCACCAATCTTTTCCATTACTCCAGCCCTATCCATAGATATAAAGTTTTTCCATTATTATATATGTCTATATGGAATTTGCCATTACAACCCTCTTTTTCTTCCAATGGGAAAAACACAAAATGTGGAATATTTCCAAAAGTTAGTGGACAGTTAAATACTTCTGATAAAGATATTACAACCTTGACCATACCAACAATTGGTAGGATTATTAACTTTAATGCATTATTAGTTTTTGGTACAATGAGAATTTTGGCTTTTCTAAACACTTTAACCAAAGAGACAAAAAAATGACATTTCATAAAAGTCTAAAAAAAACATGCCATACAGAAATATTTTTTTCTTTCAGTGCATCTGATCTTTTCCATTACTTCAGCCCTATTCATAGATATAAAGTTTTTTTTATTATTATATATGTCTATATGGAATTTGCCATGACAACCCTCTTTTTCTTCCAATGGGAAAAACACAAAATATGGAATATTTAGAAAAATTTGCATATGATTAAATATTTCGGCTAAAGATATTACAACCTTGACCATGCCAGTAATTGGTAACAATATTAACTTTAATGCATAATTAGTTTTTGGTACAAAGAGAATTTTAAAGTTAATGAACACATTGGCTAATGGTCCAAAACGGATCATGTCATGAAATTGTATGCGCCTCGCCATGGCAACGTGTCCGGTGCAGACAAACAAAAATGAGACCTTCGTACAACTATATATTTTATTATACATATAAACATTTCAACATTCATTAAATTTCAAACATAAGAACAATATTTGTGCAGTGTATGCCGTGGTATGGTATGTTTTGTTGTTGTTGTTGTTGTGTGTGTGTGTGTGTGTGTGTGTGTGTGTGTGTGTGTGTGTGTGTGTGTGTGTGTGTGTGTGTGTGTGTGTGTGTGTGTGTGTGTGTGTGTGTGTGCGTGCGTGCGTGTGTGAGAATGAATGTTTACTGGCACTTGAAACACGACTCACAGATAATCTTGTAGTGCCTCTTGCATGCATGTGCGTAACACTTTGCGCACTGGCTCCACACTCCCTTCTGATCAGCGCACAGCATATGCGAGTCTTACGTGATTTGGCCGGGACCGGCTGTGGCTCCTCCCCTGCCCCATCTTCCTCTTGATTGGCCCGGCCCTGGACTTCACGGACCAGGCTCGCCGAAAACGGTGCGCTAGGCATCCGCGGTCGGTTCTCCATTGCTGGGGTGACGAGCGCTGCGCCGAGCTGCTCCAAAAAAAGGTGGCGTTTCGTGGACCGAGAGCTGTTCCAGCCGGGGTACACAGACAAGAAAAGACGGAAGGCGTTGTAGCAGGAAACATGGACCATGTGATAAAAAAGACACCTGGGCCAGCGGCGCGTTTGCCGGCTGCAGGAGTAGGTGCCACAAGCCTGCGGAAGAAAAACAAATTACACGAATGATATGCACACATCCCTCTTGATAAATATAAAAATATTCAACGAAATAAAGTGCATAGGCTATTGCTATATCGCACAATCAAACGTAGTGAGTAACAGTAAATAAATACCAGTAAGTGAAATAAATAAGTGATGCGTAAATACCTGGTCCAGGTGGTCGACGGCTCCTTTGCAGCGATTATAGTCCATTATTATTTGTGGGGGGTTTTTCCCCGATTCCTGGACCTCTGGTTCCCGGTGTTTTGTGCTCAGGAGAAGCACGTTTGTTTTGTTTTGTTTTTTTGGGGGGGGGGGGGGGGACATATGACACGATCGCTGTCTTCATGCGTGAATCCGAACAACGATGACTGCACTTGCCGCTGTTTACTGTCTAAGAGCTGCGGGGGGAGCACAGCCAGCCCCCCCAGCCAGCGGAAAAGATGTAAAAAAAAATTGTCCGTGGTCAGCGTGTGGCCCTGGAGCGATTCAGTGAGCTCCAGTGCCACACGCATTCCTTGGTTGCGCTCCACCGGAGCTGACGCAGACCTCCCTGTATAAACCTGGAGCCTCCACGCGTAAGAGGTCTGGACATCACACAAAGCCCAGATTTTGAGTCCGTACTTGGCTGGTTTGGAAGGCATGTATTGTTTGAATGAACAACGGCCCCTAAAAGCGACCATTTATCTACTGTGGCTTCTTTTGATCCAGCAAATTTTGCTGGATCAAAAGAAGCCTCCGCTCACCTATTGGATGAATGGAAATACATATTTTTGCAGGTGTGTAAACACAGACCTGCAAAACAAATCATGTCCTTTTTCATGTCCTTCTGTCACACCAACTACCTTTCATGAAGGTAGTTGTTGTGAATGAAGGAACGAAAATAAGAAGAAGGAGGAGTAAACAGGAGGAGTAAACACAGACGGTGGGTCTGTGTCTGGGCTGTGGGGTCAATGTGGGGACAGTGGCTTGCTGCAGACAATGAAGATCATGTTGCATTATAACATGGCAGCATTATTGTATATAGTAATATATATAATATGCATATATAATATATAAATATATTATATATATATATGCCTATAGCATATGAAAAATATGTGGTTATAATGGGAGTCAATGAGACCATTTTTGTACCAATTGGTTCCTGTGTGTACACGGTGACAATCTAATATTCTATACACTTCCAATGACAGGCATTAAGGAATTTAGAAAATAAAGTTGAAAGAAAATGACTGGCAAAATTTAATATATTTAGCCTTTTAATTGACTGATTTATTGGGAAAGAAAAACATAAAAACAACAAAAATGTCACTTTTGGTACCAATCAGTCCCCAAGGGTTAATCACATCAGCAGACATTTCAAAGCGCTTTACAGACAGAGAAACCCAACTGAACCCTCCAGAGCATAAGAGACGGTGGCGGGGAAAAACTCCCTCATTGAGGAAGAAACTCCGGGCAGGACCCAGAGTCTGGAGGGTGTGAGCACTAAGATCATAACAGAAGACCACCTCCTACACCTTGGTCCCTTGACTGATGGCCACAAAAACTGCTAAATGGATAAAATAAGTTTGAGAGAGACTAGAATTTTTCCATCAGACCACAAATAATCCTGAATCTGAACAGAGAGATTATTAAATGATGTCGTGGGATTGGCTGGTTCTGTTGGCGCCATCATCCTCCCCAGCATGACAACGACACCAGTCTGACTTCTCTGAACGTCGTTTCTGTCTTCACTGCAAACAGTGAAGAAGAAATGCGAGTTACAACTCCGACCTGTCACCCGGCTTAAACACCGAGTTCCGACTCCGTCAACGTCTCCTCCGGCGAGGGGGGGCGGGGGGAGACCGCAAAGTGTGCCAAAAGCTACAGAATGAAATACAGATCTGCAAAATCAGGGGGTGCTCGTACCAAATGAATGCTAATTCCACTAACGCCCTCATCAGCACCCCCACCGCCCCCCACCACCAACAACTTTGTTCACATATTGATGTGTTCTGCAGTCAGCTTCAATGGCACGAGCCATCTCGTGGCAAGAGAGGACGATCGAGCCAAAGAATTGAAGAGAGAAAGTCAGGAAAAGCAGGGGAAAAGTGAAACGGGGGTCTCGGATTATTTTTTCGCCCAAACCCAACCGCTGCTTTCATTAGCCCCCCCATTAATTAGCCTCCATGAGCTCATTTGCAAGTCAATGTCTGTGGCTGTAGGACCGGCAGCTTTGAGCCGCAGCGCCCCTGTGATCTCTGGGTCCTCCAGCCCCTCCACCCCTCAAATACTGGATGCAAGCCTTCCTGACAATTAGTACAAAAGAGATTCATGCTCCGTATAGCCAATACATTATTCATATTTTCTCCTCACTTAAATAAATCATAATGTTCTTGAGGGTTTTACTTAAACAACATGCTTTCTCTCTGTGTCTCCCGGCTGCAGCCAGCTCTCTTAGCTAACAACTAAATGTAATCAGTTTGCGCTGACCTTGCCTCATATTTGGGTCGCTTCGTCAAGACTCAGACCTCCAAGACCCCTTCCCCTTGCCTTCCTAAAATTAAGGTTGTTTGTCTACTAGTGCATCCTCTAATGTCAGACTCCACGGCGCACACTTCTAACGCTTCCATAGTTTATCAAAACAGCGTTCCACTTTTGAATGCAGGCCTACTTATAGAGTAATCAGCCTTTTTCCTCAAAGACAGTTGGGTTGAAAGTCCCGCTGCCTCAGAAAGCAAGGCAAGGCTTCACTGCAAGAATGGTGGGGCTTGATGTCTCTCACGGCTTCAGCACTGATCTGCTCTGTTGTGCTGGACCGGCTCAGTCTGGACGAAGCACAGCAGCTGTCTCAATGATTTAGCAGCCCTTTGTACTATTATTCATCTGACTGGAGGGAGTCAGTGTCCAGCTGAGGGCCTACATCTTTCATGACCACTTGCAGTCCATTCAGACCAAGGTGCTTCCATGGAATACTTCTGGGACACGCAGCACATGTATATTGATGTCTACGGACTGGATATTGATTTAGAACATCTTCATTTCTTTGTGAAAAAGGGGGGAGACTGGCTCTGATAAGATGTGAATTTCTCGGGTTACCTTTTAGATCGTCATTGTCTTGTTGACGTTGATACCGTCAGACAGATGCTGTCATATTTCCTGGCACACTTGTCATGTTAGTTAATCCGTCAATGCCTCCTCGGACGGCTGTCTCTTCTAGCTGCAAACTTCACCACTCATTTAGAAAGTTGTGCTTCAAGCAACAAAATCCCCCCTTTCTCCCTCAGAAGTTTTTCACTCTCGCTTTGGCTGATGTATATTTGAGTGTTTTACTCCAGAATGTAGTCCAGGAGATCTGAGGCTTCACTTGGACACAGCTAGCCTGTCACCAGAGACTGGGTGGAAACAGGTAGTGCAATTAGCCAGCAGAGAACATGTTTATCTGTCAGCCCGCAGACAGGATGTGATGGCTTTGAGGGGGGGGGGCGCTGGAGGAGGGTTGCTCTGCCCCTTTTAACTGTGTACAGGCTATTAGACTATTTCACAGAGCTCATTTTCAGATACAAAAAGGGGAATGGTGCTTCCATTGCCCCCCTCACCCAATTAGGAGAAGAATCCCCCTTCTTCAGCATTTATTGCACCTATTCAGTATTCTAGATGTTGCTATCAGTTTTCCATAACTAGGCTGCACAAAGAGCAAACGCTCCATTTGGTGTGATTTGTTGCCCCGCTTGACCACTTCTTTGTCTTGGCTGGGCTGGCTAAGCGCTGTGGAATGGGGCACACCTGCTGTTTTATCAAGTCTACTGAATCTGTAATGAAAAAAGTGAGGGTGACAGTAACAGCACAGGGAGGGGGGGGGGGGGCAGCACCACGGCTTATTTGAATCATTTAAGCATGATGCAATTACAGCCGCGCCAGCACGGGGGAAACAGCCCATTCTAAAGGCAACACCAATCAATGAGCGCCGCGACGGTGATGTGTTTGACAGAAGTGCCTGTTAGTGGTATACAGCTGCTCTTGAGGATCATTACACACCCTGTAGACAATGCATTAGCACCAAAAGAGGGGAATGAAAACAGAGTGGTGGGAGGCGGGGAAAGACCACCGGCCCATCTGTATTATAGCTTCGGAGGGCCATTCGGAGATGGGGAATGACACTTGATTTTCACATCTCCAAGTACACTTTGCATAGATACGGAATATCTGCAAGCATTGATTTCCTCAAGGTGCTTACTTTACGGTTCCTGGCTGTGATCCCTTTAATTGGGATACTGTGATGTGACAAGGTCAGACCCGCCCACGCTGGGAAGAAACGTGAACCATTGATGGTGGAAGAAACCGACACAACATCTGAAGGTCTTGTGCTTTAGAGTTAGGATTGTTTGTCTATTAAGGTTTATATACAGTAATTCATTGTACATTTGCAGATCAACGTGCAACTTCACCTCATCGCGGATCTTTAGTAGGTAGTCACATGATACCGTACGCGCATTCTATTGGTTGACGGCGTTTGGAAGTGCGCTACGTTCCATGAGTCTCACACTTACGTGAGACAAAAGCTCTTTAAACAGTCTTTAATCAGTGTTTTAAAGGTAATACAGATAGAAGGTGGTTTAATATCAGCACGGGGGGAGGGGGGTCAGAAACGTTTAAATTACCATAAATAATAAGATAAATAGTTTGTTGCTCTATCGCGGAACTTGTTATTCGCATGTGGTTCCTGGAACGCATTAACCACGCGGAACAAGGGCGCACTGTATATATGTACACACACAAACACACACACACACACACACAAACACACACACACACACACCATCATCATTTTGGCACCACTCCACGCCCATATTAGTGATATACCGATACACAATTAGGAAACATGGATACTGGGCATTAGATGTCTACTGTGAACATCAGAAACTAGTCCGGACACGCACTCGGTTTGGTGTGGATGGAGGCTACAGACCTAAATGTGTCGTCAACATGTGTAAACATGTATTTAATATTTAATATATAATAGAACTCTCTCTGCTCTTCTACATTCAATCAGTCTTGTTTCAGGATGGAATTAGTCTGCCGGGAAATTTCCGTATTTTTTTTTCCAAAAGCCGTTTTAATGGTTAGTTTTATTTGGTTGGCTTCAGACAGCACGGCCTCATATATAATGTGATGGAAGGAAGTGGGAGCAACTGGAATTGGGTCGTCTGCTGTGTCAGTTTAGTGGGATTTAGGCTTTTCCAGTTAGTTAGTCTCAACATTTGATGAGCTCCAGTAGCATCAAAGCCCAGCGTTGGATATAAGTTTGACTGAATCCATCACCTCAGGGACACGTCAGGGACCAGCGCCCCCCTTTTCATTCTGTCTTTCTCTTTCTCTCTCTCTGGATGAGATTAGGCCATCTGGTGTACGACTGGCTGGAGTTGGTACGGGCTGGGGCAGTCTGCACCCTGGAACACAACTCACTTTGTGTACTGCACAGCCAGTTTGACCCCCCTCAGCAGAACATTTTACATTTGGAACCCTGTGAGAACTTGTCTCAGGGACTTGTAGGAGGTGCTGGACCTCAGTCCAGCCATGTGCAGAAGAACAGCGAGGCTCCTCTACCTGCTTTTATTTCCTAGCCTGGTTAGCATAAGCTAACTCCCATGCATCCTAAAGGCAGATGCGTATTCTATGTATGGCTTCAAGTGAACCTGTCTATTTCCAGGGCAAGTCTTCGCTGTTCCTGACACCCCCTTCTTGCAAGACTCTCTATGGAGGATGGTGGCTGGCCACTGGAGCTCCATGCAGGTCCACCCCTCATCTATCAGTGACACTACTGTCTGACAGAGCACTTATTCACGCTCACTCATGAATATTCAATTCAGTCTTACTTCAAGGGTACAAAGACATATCTATACACAGGAGAGCGGAGCGTCATCTCTCTGTTCTCGTATCTTCCCATGCTCCTCTCTTGTCGCTCCACCTCTTTATACGTGTACAATCTAAACATCAGCAACAAAATGCAGGCCTTAATTTCATGTGCATGTTTCATTAGAGGTGTCGACTAAGAGACAATTTTTCCCTGACACTTTGAGCAAGTCGACACAATCCTGCACCGTTTGCGCAAAGGAAAAATCCCATTTGTCCTTTGTCAGCACAAACACTTTAATTTGAGGCTTTCACTCCTGAGTAAGCAGCAGATCTCCTCAGAAGCCCGGAGAGACACAGAAAATGCATGTGGGTCCTTCAATCGCTCCCTCATCAGCACATCGCATTGTGCATGGCCTCCGTGTTTTTATCAGTCAGTGTGGGCATGCATAAGTCAAGAGGAGCGAGGAGAGTGCAGCCAGAAGGTCTGCTGGTCACAGCACTCGCTTCCTCTGAGAGTGTGGTGGAGTGTCCCTGATGCCTCGTCTGAAAACACACATCTGAACACAACTGTTAGCAGGACTACAATCAAGTAAGTTTGAAATATGGATGTGGATAAATGTCTGATTTACACGTCACATACAGATGGTTTGTCAGTGTTGTTCATGTCATCCAGATGCCCCCAGTATTCACACACGTCTGCAGTATTTGATGTTTCCATTTGAAATCAATCTATATGAGATGATCAGAGCAGCACCTCAATGCCATTTATTCTACAAAGCCAAACTGAGGTGGTGCAACAATATTCAACTACCACTGGAAAAGGGCAACCAAAGTGAGTGGACTTTGTTCTTCTGTGTTACTTCTGTGGCACATTCAAAATATTGTACAGGTAGTCCTCTACATACAAACACAATTGGTATCGAGAGGTTGTTCATAAGTCAAATTATTCGTTAGTTTTTATTTATTAAATTTCAATCTATGAACCCCATTTGAGGTCATCTAAATGTCATTATTACTCCAAATACTAAAGTACTATTCCCTTAGACTGACCAGAAACAATTACAGGACATTAAAGCAACACATAATAAATAAAATTCAGGTACAGGTCGTTTTGTGTTAAGTTGTTCTCGATTATTTGTCAGTTTTTAAGAAGTACACAGAAAAAAAGAAGTTTTGTCATTTTACTCCACTTTACGTCTGCCCACCACAATTATTTGAATCATAAAATCACTAGTAAATCGTGAAAAGCTAATAATATCATGTGACTATTATATACATCAAAATAAAAGCAATCATTAAAATATGTATGTATAGTTCCAATATCTACTGTTAAGCATCACTCATGATTCAAGTGATCATTTGAATTTAGATTAGCTGGAAGGGAAATAGTTGGATATGGTGAAGCGCGTTTGTTAGTATCTCCTAATGTCTGTAATTCAGATGTTTGTAAGTTGAGGACTACCCTTATATTTATTTCCCATATGTCAAGTTGTGGTGCAGGTTAAAGACACTCTGTCTGGGTTTTGCCCCTGGGCTGTTACCTGGTGAGGTAGTGTGCTTCACTGTTGACATGTTCCAGTGCAGGTCTTGTCTTGTCCAGTTGGGTGATGCATCCCTCCTCTTGGTGAAACATGGCCCCCCAGTGGTCCCAAAGCGCCCACAGAGGACTTGGATGAAGGTAGCGCAGCTGATTCTTTGAGCCATGAACTCCACATAGCCTGATTGCCAGACACCCCACAGCTGATGGGTGGGGGCCCATGGGGCTAAACTCTTGCCCCCAGTAGTTCAGCTCTCCTAGCAAAAGATTTGTCACTTTCGTTGGCACAGACCCCTCAGGGAGAGCAGCATATTCATGTTTGAGAGAAAGTAAACCACTCACACATGGGGGCCCAGGAGATCCTGCTGTTCAGGAGTGTAGGCGTTCAGGGGACTGTGGTGTCTTCATTGTGTCCTCCAGTTTTGGGGGGACACCCACGCACAAGGGCTCTTTTTTGGGTGACCTGCTTTTAGTCCAGTCCAAACTTTAGTCCAGCCTTTCTCCATAAGGTTTTCTCAGATGTTCCACTCCATGAAATTGGGCTAAAGTCTGCTTATGTAGCATCAACACAAATCAATTTCTATCAAGACATTTCAATGATATCTCCATGTTCCCTTTCCTAAAAAGGGAACGTGGAGGTAGAAACAGTTCCCACTGGGCTCCTCCTTGATGGTTCTGCTTTTGTCGTTCGTTTGAGTCATTTGTAGCACGACTGGTGATGCTTCTGAGTTCCTGTTCTGCTACCCAATGAGTCCCAGATAGCACCAGGTGAATTGAGGGAGTCTCAACATGGGGGAGGGGAGCACATCACTGTATGTGGTAACAGCTGATCACTGAGTGGAGACAAAAGCAATTCATCTGGAGGTTGTTATAGAAACTAAGCTTATGTGAGTTTCACGTGTCTTCCGTCTGAGAGACGATCACAGCTTTCAAATAGTGAAAGCTGAGCACTACAGCTTTGTTGTAATGATGTGATCCATGACTGAAGGCATGGACCTATGGGTTTAAAGGCACTGGTTATCCACAGATATGTTACGAGCCTCAAACTGAAGGTGTACACGCTTTGGAGCCTGAAGGCCAGAGCTTCGGTTTTCCATCGTGAATGTCTGGTGAAAGTGAGTTTGGATTGTGTTTTCAGGGGCCTGAACGTCCATCAGTGTAATTGAAGGTGATGTTTGCGCTGCTAAAGCGTGTTGTGATGAGCAGATGATTTGACTCCGACTTGTGTTGATCAGCGCTGGAAGCGCTCTAGGTGTGATGAGGACTTAATTAGCTGTTGGTGGATTTGGCTGCTGTGGGGTGCGTTGTGGATTGCAGGATGATGCTGGGGCAATGAGGGGGCTAAGTGCAAGCCTCTGTTCTCATAATTGCACATCTGTTTCATGTTGCTTGCCTAGGTAATTGCCTCCGACTCAGTTATCCCCATGGAGGCTGGCTGCAGGTGAGTGCAGGTAAAACGGGATCAGGAAATCAGTCAGCGCTCTGATCAGCACAGATATGCTGGGACATCTGGGACAGATGTTTGACAGCTTCTCCTGGGCGCACACACAGATGCACACACAGGACTGTAACACACCATAAAGCCTTACACTAGAGTGCCATCTACTGGATTGTAGGGACACCTGCAGGCACAGTGAGGTTCAAATCAGATTAGTTTGTTGCGTTGAGGACAGTGACTGCTTCTCTTCTTTAATCACTTTCCTAAGCCCACTGACACGCTCACAGTTTTATAACTGTTATTTAAAACCAGTTTGGGGAATACTTTTCATCTGATCGGTTGTTTAGATCAATGCATGCTTGAAGGATTTTAAAGTCGAATTAGTTACTTTGAGGAAAATAATAGTTCATAAAACACAAGACCCTATCAACTACATTTAGTCCACGTCCCAGTTTGTTTGTCTTTACTGGAGTCTGATGGTCAGTGAACTGGATTTCTGTTTCTGTCTTTCTAATTATCTTGATCTTCACACTATCGTTGTTTTCTGCCTCTGGAAATACTCTGGACACTTTGAGTTTATGGTAGACCAAACCAAAGCAGATCTGACTCCATGACCTGTTCCACCAGCTACTGGGGTACATAGAGGGTTAGTCTATACACCCCCACCTTCAGGTGTGGAGAAAGAAAGAAATGTTTGTTGATATGATTAAGTGATTAAGTAAATCAAAAAGATTGATTAGTTGGTTGGTTGGTTGGTTGGTTGGTTGGTTGGTTGGTTGGTTGGTTGGTTAGTTGGTTGGTTGGTTGGCTGGTTGGTTGGTTGGTGGTGGGGTCTTTCATTCAGTGCAGAATGGAAGCTGATCGCAGCCCACTATACTGTATCTCGGTGACATACCTGATGGAAAAACTGCACCATTTGGCCACTTGGTGTCAGTGTGCAAAAATGAAGCAGGCACACAGTCGGATGACCGAGCTAAGCTAATATTAATTATTGCTATTCATATATTGACACTTCTCTTGTCATCCTTACATGTTAAATAAAGCATTGATGGGCTGGTCATACCTGACAACAGAGTGTCCAGGTGGTTGTGCTTCTGTATTTTGTCAGTTCTTGCTTTCTTTTGTGTCAATTGTGTTTCCCTGATGAAAGTTTCCATGTTCTATAGATTCTAAAGAATGCAGCAGGATTATGATGTGATGCTGTAGCCCCATTGGACTGCGTTCAAATCCTAGAAACCCTCTACAAATAGCTCGCAATAGAAAAAGCATCACTATAGGGAATGAATTTCTCTGTGGATTAAGTTCAGTAATGTTGATTTCACTGTAAACCTTTTTTTTTGTTCTCAGTCAGATGGCAGACATAGAAACAGGTCCTGACACCAGATGACAGTGTGATTCAGAACATACCAGCATTGGCAGCAGACAGTGGTCAAACATACGTTCAGTACCTGCTTGAATGGAAATCACGTTCTGTACCAGTAGATGGCAGCAGAGAGAAATAGAACCAAAAAGACCAATGAGTGAAGACTTACTGTAGTTATGATCAAGCAGCATTCCGACTATTTTCACATCACTCTCTTACTCCACAACTTATTATATTCCAAATGAAAATGTCTGTGCTGATTGATATAACATTAATGTGTAGGTGTTTTATAAAGTATGAAGTCACAACAAAGTCATATTAAAGTCATTTCAAATTAAAGTAGATCTAGACTAACTCTTTGTCCTGCTGCAGTCCAACCATTCTCCAGGAGCTGGTGGCCAGAAGAACCTGGGGGAGAGCCCTGTTGACACGTCTGTTTGAAAAGCTAGTGAATAGCGCCATCAGTAGGAGACTCAACACACCTGCAGGTGACCTGAGGCCGGCCTGACATTCTGGGACCTCCAAGCAACAAGAAAACCTTGGGTAAGGTTGGGGTTTTTTCTTGTCTGTGAAATGTTTAAATAAATTAATTACAGAACCTCTTCACTGACTATTTAACTGATATGTTCTGGACATTATTGTAAAATAAAATATATAAACGTAATGGGTCAGCATTTATCTTTCCCCATAAATCTTTTCTGTGGCTTGAAGCTCACTGTTCTGTGTCCCAGAGATGTTTTTGGGGAACACAACTGATCAATCAGGACCATCCTAAGCCGCTGTGATATTTGCCTACTGATTGAAAGTACTGGATGAACTTGTTCTGCAGGCCGGGGCTGACTCAGCTCCGTGTTGTAGAGTCCAGTTGTGTCCAATCAGGACATGAACGGTGACCCTTCCCTCTTGTCTTGTCCTCTTTGTTTCACGTCCTCTATCGGGGTTCTATTGCTGCTTTCAGAGAGTCTCCCTGGAGACATCGTGACCCCCGCTGCTGTCGGCCGGCTCCTTAGTACCAGGCCTGATTGATGGCCAGCTGGACGGCCATAAAGGCTATCTGCTGCTGCCAGATTGGACCAGTCAAACATGGCCTCCAGCGCTGACCAGCCAGGAATGTTTGTTGACAAGGAGCATTCCTCCATTTTCAGCCACAGGTTTGCAGACCTGATCCGAGGAGAGACTGTAAGGTGGAGACTGACTGTGGAAGCTGGACGACGGTACGAGTTTGGAAAGATGCTAGTTAGAATCTATCAGCTACCTGGAAGCCTTTAGTTCTTCCTGAAGCTTTTGCAAAGACACATGAATTTTCACTTTAATTATAAGTAAGGTCAAGCTGCAGTATATGTCCAATAATAAATCAGCTCCATCCCACGTCTGTTCCTGATCTGTCCTCACAGCTCCACCAGGCCTCTCTCCACATGTAGGCCACTGCTCTTTTGTGTGCAATGATGCAAGCCTGATTGTTTGGCGTTTCCATACCGATCTTACAATCCCACGGTTGTCATGGAAATACTCTGGGTGGCAGTGGCAGCAAAGTTATGGAGGGAAGAACAAGCAAAAGGAGGAGGTCAATTAGACGGCCTTCTTTTGTCAGCTCCTGCTCACTGTGGCCAGGTTTGTTGTCCAGGAGAGCTCGGACCCAAGTTGAAAAGGCAGGAGGTACCACAGGAGGTGAGGCTGGACCTCCTGAGAGACTGGAGCTCCTCCGGGAGGCCAGAATGTTGGATTTATGTGGCTTCACTAACATCTACAACTCTGGAAAGATCTTCTTCTGATTGCTGTCAGGAGTTAATCTCCAAAGTAAGGAGAGTGGAGTGTTAACACAGAGCTAATTAGAGCGCTAAAGCTGTTTGCTAACTAAGTTCAAGGCCACAGACTGCTCACACACAGAACTGAATAACAACATACATGTGTGTGTAAGATCTGAACAGAACTCTCAGGTAATATAAAGTCTAATGTTCCTCCACCCTTCAGAGATGAATGACAATCAACACCAACATAAAGTCAAACCCTCCCCAGCGTTCAGTCCAACACTGTTTACAGTAGAACGTATTGAGGTGTTAGCTGCTGTGAGTTGGTTCCAGTGAGTTCTGTCACCTCTGGACACTAAACTGAAGGGTTGGATGTGGGTAAGTAGGCCAGGGCTGTGTCATCAGCGTGTTTCAATGTGTTGCTCTGGGATATGCAGAGAAATGCCTCAGCATTCATTCCTGTTGACCGCCACTGTTTTTATGATCTAATTCACTGTTTGACTAGTTGGCGGCTTTACAAGGACTGGCTTTGCCTCAACTGTTAATGGGGTAAGAGGAGCATTCAGCTCACTACTCCTGTTCTGGGCTCTCTTCAGGTCTCTAAAGCTCTTAAAGTGAAGCTGCTTTAACGTGACATTCAGACAAACATGCTAAATAATTGCTACCAAAAAAAAAAAGAATTAGCATCACACAGTTTGATGTGAAATATGCAAACTACTAGCGCTCCGCCAACACCATTGTCACTCAAAGGGAGCAGTGATGGTCTCCAATAAGATCCTGTACCAACTGCACTGGGGGGTGGAAAATATTAATTCAGGTGAACATAGATTCCATTATATGAAACATGTACCTCTATAAAAAACATTTAAGACGTGGTCATTCATTAGAGGAGAGGCTCCTGGTGATGTGACCATGATGTCAACACCGTGTGTGTGTGTGTGTGTGTGTGTGTGTGTGTGTGTGTGTGTGTGTGTGTGTGTGTGTGTGTGTGCGGTATCTATACATCATGTAGCACCACCTTGACCTTGGAAACCTGGCTGATGTTTTTCAGTCGCTGCTTCTGTGTAAACAAAGGAGTGGATTTTCTCATAAATGCTAATTCAGATCGGCGTTACGTCTGAATCACTTCTTCTTCTCTCTCAATGCAGGCAATCGATCTAATCAATCTGCATTATCAGCTACGTATTGGTGTCAGTGTCATATCTCTGCCCTGCATGTTTGAATCTCCCATTATTCATCCTATTGCATGTAATGGCTGATGGTGACAGGGTGAATTATCACACTCCATTTCTGTCCCAAGGGGTCCCTCAGGGTGTTTCAGGCAAACGTGGTGATCGTTGAACTGTCAGTGCATCTGGGTAAATGTCGGGGTATCTGGGTATTATATAAAGGGACAGGAGCCAAAACTCACCATGAATCTGTTGATTCAAGCTCCACCGCTGCTGATCCCTCACGCCACAGTCACCTCGTATTTATTCTATTGAAACAATATTTGAGTAATAGAGAGTACGTTATTTCTAGCAGTAAAGATGCTCATTACACATCGTTTAATTCTAAATTTTAACCTTCATCAGGAACCTAAGCTGGACCAGTAAATGTGTGTGTGTTACCTTCACTCAGCAGTAGTCAATGTTCGCATCACACACACTTATATTTCTGTGTTCTGTATAGACGCAACACATTTCCACAGATTCTACTTCTGCATTGATTAGATTTTAATTACGTGCATTCATGGATCTCTTTCCTGAGGCTGAAGAGTTGTTTGCACTCATCACGGAAGGAACATGTTTCCGTCATTCTGCCCGCAGATCAGCCAGGAGGAAATGAATGACGCTGACAGATGGAGTCAGTGGTAGAACTACATCAATCACAATGACCACACCGACATCAATCCCCATTCACCCTGGGAATAAGTTATATGTATAATAAGTGTACGTAATATTGTGATCCTGTCCTTAGGATGAGCTGACCTGAGGCCACCCACCCCTGATGCTGGTCTTCAGATTTGAACCTGTGACATTAAGTGTTAGAAATGACTAAAACCACAGACTGCATTCCCCCTCCACTCCACCAGGTGGTGGAAGTTCTTCCTGTCTATCATTGCCTCCCCTATAAATACAGGCAGGACTTCCTCTTTGTCACCAGAGACATGCTGCTGAAGCTGGTGATGGAAGCTGTGTGTCTTTGATATGTCAGCATAAGTTAAGTTTGTCTTTGTTGAACAAGTTCTTGTGGGTTTAAGTTGAAGTTTGATCCTGCCTCTAAGCGGTGATGTGTTGTAATTGTCAGTGTTCCTCCGTTAGTGAATCCACCAAATATCTTCACAACCGTTGCAGACAGAAAGATGAAACTAAAAACACACGACTCAGGCAGCAGAGGGGATGAAAATGAGACGATGACCAGGACCTTGAAAAGACTAGGTCAAGGTCAAATTTCAACTTTTGGACATTCAGGAACCAGATAACATAAAAAGACGAGGGAGAAGGCCAGTGTGAGTGAGACCATAGATCAAAGCTAGTGCTTTGATCTACCTATGCACTAGCTTTGACCATAAATCAAATTTGACTTACAATGAAAGGTCAAAGCTATACATTTGTCAGGTACTACTTTCAGGGTACCCTGACCTACCCTTCTTAGGATGTTACAGTCTCTGACTGCCTTGTTTAATCATGCATTTTCCTAATTTTATGTTTGAAGCTATTGCTTATTGGACTTAATAAGGTAATTGTTTGCCTGCGTCACAGAACCATTAGCGTACGTCATTGGCACTCATCCAGATTGTCATCAATGAGAGACTTGAGCGAACTTTGCTTCCTGTGTGGTCAGTGTGGCTCCAGATAGAACCTGAACGCCCAACACTGTGTCCCTCTGGGACGGAGGAAGAGTCCACTTTGTCTCTGCAGTTGTCTTTTTTTGGGGCCCCAGACGTCAGAATCAGACTCTTCTTTTGCGTTGTCTGTCCATCAGTGTCGGTCTGGTGCTGACGAGGTGACTTCACTGCGCTGCTGCTATTTCCTGTGCTGCTCTGTAGCACCAGGTTGAACTTCTTTATATTACTGTACTTTGCTGCTGTACGTGTTTCAGACTGCAGTACTATTATAGGCTCTGATATTTGTTTGACAGCAAATGAAATGTGATCACCAGTGAACGAAAGGGAGAGAGATGAACATATTCAAAGACAATAGCAGTGTGACCTTTGACCTTTCATCCATGGCAGCGATCTCCAAACATCTTAAAATCCTGGCTGTACGTTGCGTCACCATCACTCATTCATACCAACACTGTTCTGTGGGAGAAGTTGTCCAGTGGAATGAATTGGAGGTTTTTGTTCCTCAGGCTTCTCCACACTGAGTGGAATACTAATGTCTGTCTTTGTGTCAAACTGTCTCCGTCGGGATCAGTGGACTCTGACTTCTAGGGATGTTTAGATTTCACACCAGCATACGTTTAGACGTCACACACACACACACACACACACACACACACACACACACACACACACGTGTGAATTATCTATTTGATCATGTGTTAATAGAGATTGTCGAACAGATGCATTTTAAATGTGTAGACATCCAAAGGCTTTTTTGCACATGTGGTTTAAATTCACCATATGAAAGTCCTTCAGGCAGGCTTCAGGGTTTACTGTACTCTGATTACATGTGTAGCGACAGTCTTTATTGCCTATGAAGTAGAACAACAAAGAATCGTCCCGTTGTACCCGAGGCCGCCCTGCCGAAGGCGTGAAGCGGGGCGTAGTAAACATGTCTGCCGCCCCGCTGCTCTTGATGAACTCTCCGTGCCAAACGCTTGACACTGCTTGCGTAAGTAGGGTTCTTTTAAAAAATGACTGCATCTGCATGACAAAGGCAGATGGCTTTAGAGCGCCACGAAGGGCGGGAGACGGGGAGGGACGGGGGTCTGGAGGGAGGCAGAGGACAAACTGGGACTGTCGGACAGACGCACTGGGATCGCTGGCTCTCTCCCAGTCAGGAGAGCAGAAGTTCTACTGGATCTGACGCAGTTGGATTAGAAGTCCACACAGATTTGGCTGCTAATACTTTGTACTGGTGGAAATGGGGATTGTACAGCTGAGCGCGCCACAATGAATCACCGCTCAAGCCTGAGGATTTGTGAAACCTGGTTGAACAGCGATGGAATAAAATGCTTCTGGGCTGCCCTATCCTACGACACTCAGAGCCGAAGTCGAGTTCTAACTGGGTGAAATCACTTTGTGGCTCGACAGACAAAGACTTATTTTAAGGTGAAGTACATCTGGATCCAAAGGACACGTCAGATACGTGAGGTCAGTGTTTATTCCAGCTGGGATCCGTTGGCTCAGAGATGATGGGAGCCCTGCACACTGGATTGGTGCTCCTCTCCTTCATGGTAATGTCCTCCTCGTCCTACACCACCTCTTATAATGTCAAGGTTTTCTGTCTGCTTTTTCTTAAGCTTTCATTTGTGTGTCTAAAAAAGCCACCCAATGGATGAACACGATGCCCATGAGGCATCCAATCACATAAAAGTTTGACGCATTAACACTCTGTTGGGCTCATAACATCACCTTTGTCCTGCAGGTCATTTGTGAGAGTGAACCAACACACGCTGGTCCAGACAGCCTGGAGGACCCCCATGGTGAGACTGTGGATCACTTATTGTGGTCATTTAGGCCCCGTCCACACGATAACGGATTTTTGTAAAAACGGAACTTTTTAAAAACGCATCGAAAACGATTCGCGTCCACACTACAGCGTTTTCAAAAAAATCTCCGTCCACACGTAAACGCAGCAGTGGGTTTTCGAAGACTGCTATAAGCATGCCAAACCATGTGGTGGCAGTATTGAGTCAAATTTTGTCTAATAGGAATCCTCCGTGTTTTGTTGTCACAACACACGGGCCCATAAATATGACGTCACCGCAGTTTTCGTCGAAGGCAAGACGTCAGCGTTTTTAAAAAGTCGCGGATACGCCGTCCACACGACAACGCAGACCCAGCGTTTTTAAAAAGTTGCGCTTTCGTTCCGGATATCTGCGTTGTCGTGTGGACGGAAGGCGTAAACGCGATAAAAAAATTGCGTTTTTAAAATATCCGTTATCTTGTGGACGGGGCCTTAGTGGTCAAGAAATCCACTACGCTGATCTGTTAACTGTCTAGAAGTTACTGTGCATCTGTTTCTCCAGGAACATCCAGACTGGTCCATCTGACCCCACACTTGGCCTTCCAGCTGGTCAACAAGTCCTTGGTTTTCTCCAGGGCGGACAGCGTCTGTAGGGCTCAGTTCAGCTCTCTGGCCAGCCTGAACCGGTCGGAGGAGAGGCAAGGAGTGCTGGAGCTGCTTCAGCAGGCTGGACATCACTCACCTATCTGGGTGAGGAGCCCCCAAAAAACATCCTCTGAGCTGGGTTCCCTCTCCAAGCAATGTGAGTGAAATCAGAGGCAAAACAGCTCAAATAAGACGGGAAACTTCTCATGACTTCTTCTGCCTTTCGTTCAGATTCACAGTTTCAAGCCCTGATCTTCCCAAAGGACTTCGACGAGGGCTTTGCTCGTGTCAGCCTGTCCTTTCCCACCATGCCGTCCATCAGTGTGTGTGTTCGTGTTCAGTGGAACCAAGACTGGTCCGAGGTGTCGACCATATTTTCCTATGCTGCCCCTGTTTTCACCAATGAGTTCCAGCTGAGAGGTCAGGTGGATGTACAGGGGCGTGTCCTCCTGGCCCTTATCATCCATGGGAAGCACATGCCGTATAAAGCGTCCTTCCCCAACGATGGGGCGTGGCATCACATCTGCGTCACGTGGCGTCAGAGCAGTGGTCACTGGGCAATTTATGTGGATGGGGACCTCAGGGACACGGGCTCCAGCGCCGGCACCTCCAGGGACATCTTCAAGGATGGGATCTTCATTCTAGGCCAGGACCAAGATTCCTTTGGAGGAAACTTCACCGAACCCTTTTTTGGAAATATCACTGACTTGAACATCTGGAGTACACCTCTGGAAAAGAGGCACGTCGCGTCTGTTAACACGTGTTCACCCATAGCCCAGGATGTGATTTTCAGTTGGAACCCTCGCTACCTGAGCATCCACCCCGCTGTCAAAGTCGTGCAGGTCTTTCTACTTTGCCCAGGTGAGAACACTTTACCTTCTTGGGGGGACTGTCTGATGCTGAGTCAGCATAATAATTGCCTCCTTCAGATTTCATTTCACACAGTCTGGTCATTGCTGACAAGTTTCCAACATCAGGTAACATTTAGATAATCAATGACATCAACAGTCTGAGGTCTGCCTCAAGCATCTCATTGAGCAACACCAACGTTTTCAAATGGTCCACCAGGTCCTCTGAATGTACTCAGACCTGCTACCACACAGACGGGGCACTTTGGATGGGTTGGGGTGTCAGGATACAGGTTTCCAGGGTGATGATGGTGAGAGGAGGAGACTCTGACAGACGGTCTGTGTAGGGGAGTGTTGTTGTTTTAACAGAGACAAGAGTTTTAAAGACGATTCAATTAAAAAGCTCAGATTAAGTCAACTTTTGATTTCTGTGGATGTGCTAAATCTCACAGTACTGTTCAGCATAGCGTTCTATACATTTAGACTGTGACTGGATTCTAATTTAATTTAATGTATGTAAAGACAGGACGTCCTGCAGGGCAGCTTTCAGACTGTAATACTTTTGGCAGACAGAGGGCAGCGTTTGACAGTTCAGCTTCCACCCTTGTTGGTTCACGTCCTAGTGATTAAGGTAGGTAAGTACGTAGGTAGGTACGCAGGTCGGTAGGAGGGTAAGTAGGTAGGTAGGTAGGTAGGTAGGTAGGTAGGTAGGTAGGTAGATGAGTAGGTAGGTAGGTGAGTAGGTAGGTAGGAGGGTATTGAGGTAGGTAAGTAGGTAGGTAGGTTGGTTGGTAGGTAGATAGGAGGGTAAGTAGGTAGGTAAGTAGGTAGGTTGGTAGGTAGGTAGGTAGGAGGGTAGGTAGGTAGGTGAGTAGGTATGTAGGAGGGTATTAAGGCAGGAAAGTACGTAGGTAGGTAGGTAGGTAGGTAGGTAGGTAGGTAGGTAGGTAGGTAGGTAGGTAGGCAGGTAAGTAGGTAGGAGGGTTAGGTAGGTAGCCATGTAGGAGGGTAGGAGTGTAGGAAGGTAGGTAGGTAAGTAGGTAAGTAGGAGGGTATTAAGGTAGGTAGGTAGGTAGATAAGTAGGTAGGTTGGTTGGTAGGTAGGTAGGTCAGTAGGTAGGTAGGTATGTAGGTAGGTAGGTGAGTAGGTAGGTATGTAGGTAGGTAGGTGAGTAGGTAGGTGTTCACACAGTCTGATGTCATTTCCTGTAACTTGTGATGTTTTTACCAACAGATCAAACGTTTCTGTTACCTGAAGTTAACTTTACTTCGGTGTCAGTGGAACCTCCCTAATAACCAGTTTATATTAAACTCATTAACTCTAACCAACTGGTTAGTTCCTGGTTAACCACTGTTAACTAGTTCTGTGTCCAGTGAACAAACAAACCGACTTCTACTAATTTAGTCTGACTTGTGAACGATCCAGTCGTTCACCAACAGTCCTCCCCTCAGAACCAGACAGCATGAAGCTCCAGAGACACCCCCACAAACAGAGTGGGGGGGGGGGTGAGACAGGGAGGGGGAGGATGGATGGAGGGGATTCCCACAGCTTCAGCTGGGGGGGGGGGGCAGCTCTCTGGTGGTGAGCAGACACTCCTCCAGCTGCCTTCACCAGCAGTTAGGATGGTGTGTGTGTGTGTGTGTGTGTGTGTGTGTGTGTGTGTGTGTGTGTGTGTGTGTGTGTGTGTGTGTGTGTGTGTGTGTGTGTGTGTGTCTGTGTGTCTGTGTGTCTGTGTGTCTGTGTGTGTGTGTGTGTGTGTGTGTCTGTGTGTCTGTGTGTCTGTGTGTGTGTGTGTGTGTGTGTGTGTGTGTGTGTGTGTGTGTGTGTGTGTGTGTGTGTGTGTGTGTGTGTGTGTGTGTGTGTGTGTGTGTGTGTGTGTGAAGCCATTGACACACGTTGTCTTCCTCTGACTGTGTGTGCATCAGAAAGCCAGCAGGGGGCGCTGCAGGCCTGCAGGACGCTGCAGGACGGGCCAGACCAGCCCCCCCAGGTCGGACTACTAGACTGTTCTGATCCGCTGCCCTTTATCTGCGTCAGCAGCAGAGGTGAGCAGGTGGTGGGGGGTCACTGACCCTGTGGACAGAACACACACATCACGCTGTCACACACACACACACACACACACACACACACACACACACACACACACACACACACACACACACACACCTGTTACACAACAACTGTAAAATATGAATTTGTCAATTCAGTATGAATATTAAATTTTCGTTAGAAGCATGTCAAGAATGTCTTATTACCAGAGCTGCCAATAGAAGTGCTGGCATCAACCTCCCCCAGGAAATATTTCACCAAGTAAAGGCAGAAATAATTTTCTAACTATTTATAAAAGACGCTTTAGATTTGACTCATTCAGCTGCTCAGGCTTTTATTTCTGAGTGTTCTGTTTCTTTTCGTGCCTCCAGAGGATTGGCCAGAGTTATGTCACAAACATAAAATGTATGTTTTAATTTAATAGACACAGTTTTAACGTTTCAAATGCAGAATGAAAGTTTCTTCCCAGCGTGAAGCTGAACCGGCCTTCGTGGGTCACTGAGTGCATGACGGGCCTCGTTTACCCTGAGTTTGGTCTCTAAGGATGTGTGAAGGCTAAGCTAATGTTTATACAACATGTTTATACGTCCCTTTAATCATTTTTAATGAAAATAAAAATAAAGGAACTGTGACAAATACAATATCTTTTTTTTATTTAGTATTTATTTAGATAAACATGACATGTTTATTGTAACCTGTAACCCATCATGACGTGTGTTCATTATTCTCCACACCAGTCAGCTGTGGGTGTGTAACAACACATGAAACGTGACAACATGACGTTAATTCAGTGTAAATGAATATAAATAGGTGAGAGGACGGCTCTGAGGTAAACGTGTGTGTGATGTGTAAAAGCATGTAGAGCTTCCTGTCAGCGTTCATGCTAGTGAATTATTTGCTGATGTGACGATAGCGTTGGGGAGGGAGGGAAGCCTGTGGACCCAGGTCAGAGGTCTGGTTCCTCCTGGGGTGCAAGAGGAACCAGACCGGAGCAGCAGCCGTTACGTCATCCTCACCGACGGTCTGTTGTCTTTGGCTCAGAGCGATTCCTGAAGATGAGGCAGATGAGGGACGTCCAGAACGCCCGGCCCACCGTCTTCATGAGCCGCCTGATGGAGCTGTCCAACAGCACCCAGGTAGGGTTCACCTGTCACCCCCCCAGAGGTCCAACAGGACCCAGGTAGTGTTCTGTCACCCCCCCAGAGGTCCACAGGACCCAGGTAGGGTTCACCTGTCACCCCCCCAGAGATTCAACAGGACCCAGGTAGTGTTCTGTCACACACCCCCCCCGAGGTCCAACAGGACCCAGGTAGTGTTCACCTGATACCCCCCCAGAGGTCCAAGAGGGTTAGAGTTCGGGCTGGGGTTAGGGTTAGAATTTGATGTTTGTTTTAGGATTAGGGTTGGAATTGGGGTCAGGTTTATGGGTTAGGGTTGGATTTAGGGTTGGGGTCGGGGTTAATATTAGGGGTTCAGGTTAGGGTTATGTTGTGGTTAGGATTAAGCTCCGTCAGACGTGTCTGTCTCCACCCCCAGACAGTGTTGGGGCAGCAGCAGTCAGCGCTGGGCAGCCTGGCCCAGGCCTCCGCCCTGCTGGACGCCTCTGCCCAGGCCCTGGAGGACACCCAGGGGGACGGCCTGCAGCCGACGGACATGCTGTCCCTCATCCAGCTGCTGTCTCTGGCCGCCGACGCACCCGTGGAGCCGCCCCCCAACGCCACCGGCCAACGCCAGGGCGGCGTCCAGGACCTCAGTCAGTCCTTCATCACAGTGGCAGACAGCATCATCAGGGAGGACAACGCCCACAAGTGGCAAGCCATCAAAGAGGTCGGCTAGCACCGATAAGCTACCACTGTTAGCACGAGTGATGAACCAATCACAAGTCTTTATTTATGCCCGAGGGGGAAAGGCTTTTTTTCCCCAGTTCCTAAATTGCAAAACATAAAAACAAAGTAGGAGTAAGAATAAATCATTTAGAATCAATATTATAAATAAGAGAATAGATAGAATAATATATAAATACAGATGTACACATTGACTGCTGCTTCATTCCTCATTACTATATGTCAAAGTGAGACATTATACAGCTTGATGGCCACAGGCAGGAAAGGTTTCCTATGGAGTTCAGTAGTTATCAGTAGTTTAATTACATTTTATTTTAATTAACTAATAATCCTGGTAGAGGAATTATTAGTTCACTCTAGCACACCGGTTATTAGTAGCACACATATAGTGTGCACAGGCCTGTAACACACACACGCGCACACACACACACACACACACACACACACCTCCCACCGTCAGTTCACCCACCAAAATGTTTTGCCCGACACGAGTCTTGAACCGGCGACTTCTGGTCCCCAGCCCAAGACCTAGTGGACTGAACCACTGCCACAGGACAAACCCCAATATCTACTACTGAACAAAGTCCTTCGTCCCATCAGTGTCCCGTACAGTGGGTGGAACTCATTGTCCAAGGTGGTTCTTAGTTTGGACAATGTCCTCCTCTCCAGTAAGTCCATCTTTGCCCCAATAATGTCTGCAATCCTGAGGATCAGTCTGGTGGCATCTGACACCCTCAGACCACTGCCCCAGTCAGTCTGTTGGCGTGCCCCACCCTCAGACCACTGCCCCAGTCAGTCTGTTGGCGTGCCCCACCCTCAGACCACAGCCCCAGTCAGTCTGTTGGCGTGCCCCACCCTCAGACCACTGCCCCAGTCAGTCTGTTGGCGTGCTCCACCCTCAGACCACTGCCCCAGTCAGTCTGTTGGCGTGCCCCACCCTCAGACCACTGCCCCAGTCAGTCTGTTGGCGTGCCCCACCCTCAGACCACTGCCCCAGTCAGTCTGTTGGCGTGCCCCACCCTCAGACCACTATTCCAGCACACCACAGCATAGAGGAAAGCACTGGCCAGCAGAGACTGATAGAACATCCTCAGAATAGAGTTTCAGTTCCTTCAGGACAAAGGGGCGGCTTTGGCCCTTTTTGTAGAGGGCATCAGTGTGCCTCCCCCAGTCTAGTTGATTGTCAATGTGGATCCATAAGTACTTGTAGTCCTCAACAATATCCACATTGGCCCCCTGACTGTAGACTGGGGTTACTTGTCCATTTGTCCTCCTCAAGTCCACCACCAGTTGTTTTGCTGATTCATCCAACCACTGCTGAGTCATCAGAACCCTTCTGGGGATGACAGGTATCTGTGCAGTAGTTGAAGTCCGTGGTGTAAAGGGTGAACAGAAACGGAGAGAGAACAGTCCATTGTGGGGCCCCGCTGTCGCTGACCTCCCTATCAGACACAGCATTACAGGTGCACATACTGTCGTCTGGAGGTCAGCTAGTCCACAATCCAGAACTCTAGAGGACGGTCGGTCTGCATAGCCGTCAGCGTCTCTACACAAATAGTTGGTCAGATGGTGCTGAAAGCATGATCCTCATGGTGCTGCCCACCTTGTTCAGGTGACCGTAGACACTGTTTAGCTGGTAGATGATGGCATCTCCACTACAATGAGGGGCTGGTAGGCAAATTGCTGAGGGTCCAGGTGTGATTGGTCCAGGGGTCGGAGATGTTCCAGGACGAGTCTTTCAATGGACTTGATATGGTGGGAGGTCTGTGCCACAAGTCTTTAAACCTTCACTCCACATGGACACGGTGGACAGACAGGCAGACAGGCAGACAGGCAGACAGACAGACAGACAGACAGACAGACAGACAGACAGACAGACAGACAGACAGACAGACAGTCAGACAGACTGACTGACAGACAGACAGACAGACAGACAGACAGACAGACAGACAGACAGACAGACAGACAGACAGACAGACAGACAGACAGACAGACAGACAGACAGACAGACAGACAGACAGACAGACAGACAGACAGACAGACAGACAGACAGTCAGACAGACAGACAGTCAGACAGACAGATCTCGGTTGTATTCTCTACAGTTTTTCTGTCACTTGAGCTTCGACACAATTCCACACATTTCAACTTCAACATGACGAGGGTGGTGTTTCTCTCGGCGCTCGCCTCCCTTCCCCCCCAGGCCTCTCAGCGCTACAAGGCCACCTCAGCGACGCTCAATGGAAGAGCGGCACAAAAACTGTGGCAGTGCTCATCCACCTCTCCCCCAGCTCCGTCTCTAAGGCTCCGCTCGCAGACGACCGATTTCAACACAATCACTAAATCATGAATTGTTGCCTCCATCAAAGGCTATTCTGTCCATCAGAAAGCCCCCTCCATCTCAACTGTAGACGTATTGTTGGACGGTTTGAAACGCGCCTCTTTAGGTGTGATGGGTGTCGCTGCTGTGCTGTAGGTGGTCAACGGCCCCATGGACGTGGTCAGGAGCATCGACCGCATGGTGACCAGCCTGAGTCCCCGCCTGATGGCAGAGACGGATCACATGACCATTCACAGCCCGAACATCAGTGAGCATCGCACACACACACACTCACGCACACACACACACACACACACACACACACACACACACACACACACACACACACACACACACACACACACACACACACACACACACACACACACACACACACGGCGAACACGTTGCCGCCTTGTCAAAGGTAATGATAAAATCTGACATGCACATTCTGTGCCACCTCCATTGTGAACATTTGTTCAAGAGACTTCTGTGAAGCTCTTACCGCCGCCAAATAATGAAGCAGAAATATGCTAAAGTTGCTATGGTAACAGTGTTTCAGCAGAAGTTAATCAATCTCGATTGAAATTCAAACCATTGCTTTTGATTGGAGCACTGCTCTGTCTCTGTATCTCTATCTATCTATCTATCTATCTATCTATCTATCTATCTATCTATCTATCTATCTATCTATCTATCTATCTATCTATCTATCTATCTATCTATCTATCTATCTATCTATCTATCAGAGCTGGAGCTGCATCATCAGCACCTGGAGACGGGCTTCAGGGGCTCGAGGTTCTGCGGGCCTCAGACGGAGAAGGCGACTGATCCAGACTGTATCTTAGTCCCGTACCAGAAGATGCAGGATCTCCAGGACAACGGTAGGCAGATGAGATGCTGCGATAACCGTTTACAACGATATTCAGATGAGTCTGTCACAAGATGGGGAGATGCATTTAATTCAGCTCCGCCTTGGAATGCACTAACGGCAGACTTGTGTAACATGTACTCACCTACTTACACTCTCAAGGTCTCTCAGTGAAGTGCAGATGGAGGCACATTGTTGGGTTTGCAACATTCTATTCATGCTGAACAATACGCAATCCTAAATGAACCGCATTTCTCCAAGCAATGTTTTATTTGTCTGTCTGATGAATTCTCGTCGCTGCCGGCTGAATGTGCAGGCTTCCAGAGGCTCACATTGGTCAACACGTGGTACGGCTCTTTGCGGCCTCTTTTCAATCCGGAGGAAAACATCACCATGGTTCCTACCGTCACCGATGGCAGCCAGAGGTAACCTTCAAGCACAAGTGAGGCTGAAAATGGGTGCTTTTATTTTATAATCACACCTGTCAAAGTAGCATGTTTAGTCCATCAGATATTGTGGTACAGTCTGCAAAAGACTTGCGAGCTCAAGGCTACCCAAAGAAAGTATCTTCAGGCTGGAGCGTGGTTTTAATGTCAGAACACTAGTTACTCAAAACACATTAGACTATAAATGTACTTGTTGTCTGGAATCAGGCCAAGCTACAAGACTGTCATCCAACTGTTCCACCTGTTATCACTGCAGATTAACAAACTGTAACTAACAACATGACGCTCAAGTCACGCATTCAGTTCTATCAACAGTAGGACATGGGATGCACTGTCGCTAAATCCAAATAGGTATTATTTTAATTAGCCTCTAGCATTCTTTGCTCAGCAAATCATTTCTTTTCATGGAATACTTTTATCAGCTTTAGAGAACGCAATCGATATTTTGTGATTAAAGTTTAGTAAGTGGTATTTGATCAATCTCTTGAGTGTTTCCCTTCTATCAAAAACAAATCGTTTCTAAAGGGTGAGTTACCTTTTTTTCTTAGACAGTGAACCCTCGTTCCTCGTGGTAAAGGCGTTCCAGGAACCACACGCGAGCTATTTCTGATCATTTAGGGTAATCCTAACGTTTCTGAACCCTCCCCATACTATTATATAGATATTAAAACCACCTTCTATCTGTATTACCTTTAAAACACTCTGATAGACTGTCTCACTGAAGTCAGAGACTCACGGAACGTAGCGCACTTAAGGATGCTGTCAGCCAATAGAATGCGTGTACAGTATCATGTGACTGCCTACCAAAAATCTGCGATGAGGTGAAGTCTCAAGCAAAAGCACAAGGGCGCACTGTCCGTAATAATTTTGGCAAAAAATAACTGGAATAACCAATTGTCAACCAATTCCAAGGTGGTTTTCATGCCCAGCAGGTACTACTGGTGCCTCAGGACCAATCAGCAGGATGACCGCTTCAGTCATACCTGGTCACATGAGCTGGGAGAGAGTCCACCAGCCAATCACCACTCACCGTTCAGTCCACGTCTCATCGGAGACACAGCGATGATTAATTCAGGAGGGCTGGATTAGACTAAAACAACCCCCCTGGTTTTACTTTGCACACAGATTATGTCGTGTTGATGACTGGGACACGTCAGAAACGGACTTGTATGACCTGAACACCGTCCGTGTCAGCGAGTCATGTAGTAATATACTGTGAATTGACTCCACCAGGTATTTGGGCACAGTCTTGGGCTCCTCTGTCATTTCCACCACCGTGCTGGGAGACGACCAGCCGGTCAGCGCCGCCGTTCACTTCCAGCTCAGGCACCGAGTCCAGGTGAGTAGACCTCTCCACAGCGCCCCCCTCTGGACTCTGAGCAATCACATGTTCACCCAATACCTGATGTATTCTATGTTTGTCCCAGAACCCATCTGGCACCGTGTACGATCCAGTGTGCGCCTTCTGGGATTTTGACCTGATGTAGGTAAAAATCAAGTACTGACAATGTGGAGGTCTGAGATTCCACCGAAACGCCACCGTTACCCAACGTGGTGAAGAAATGTGATTAATGCAGAAATGCTTTTAGACCGAAGAACATTCTCATTCCTGGCATTCCTGTGTGTGTGTGTGTGTGTGTGTGTGTGTGTGTGTGTGTGTGTGTGTGTGTGTGTGTGTGTGTGTGTGTGTGTGTGTGTGTGTGTGTGTGTGTGTGTGTGTGTGTGTGTGTGTGTGTGTGTGTGTGTGTGTGTGTGTTGTTAGTCCAGAGGCTGGTGGCTGGTGGAACACCAGAGGCTGTGAAGTCGTGTCCAAACAGTCTGGATACACAACGTGTTACTGCAACCACACCACCAACTTCGCCTTGTTGCTGCAGGTGTATGAAGACCAGGTAGATGTTGGTGTATTTCATGTGTGTGTGTGTGTGTGTGTGTGTGTGTGTGTGTGGCTATTTACAGCTCCTACTGTGTGTGTATGTGTGTGTCAGAGGAGCCAGGAGAACGAAAGAGCTCTGCAGGTTTTGACGTTCATCGGCTGTGGAGTGTCTCTGTGTGGCCTCCTCTTCACCTTCATCCTCTTCATCGCAGTGGGGTGAGTCACGAATGTTACCGAGTGCACTCTGTAAAGCACACAGGGTGAAAAGCATTTCATAAAACTCCGACTGATTCAGATAAATAAATGAAAAAGCAGGAAGTTGTACTCGCCGTTATGTCAATAGCTCCAGAGGGAAACATCTGAGAGCTGCTGAGTCCTCTGTGTGTTATCACCTTCACATTAGTGTGTGTGTGTGTGTGTGTGTGTGTGTGTGTGTGTGTGTGTGTGTGTGTGTGTGTGTGTGTGTGTGTGTGTGTGTGTGTGTGTGTGTGTGTGTGTGTGTGTGTGTGTGTGTGTGTGTGTGTGTGTGTGTGTGTGTGTCTATAGTGTCCCCAAGTCTGACCGCACCACCGTCCATAAGAACCTGATTGTCGCCCTGGCCGTTGCTGAGCTGCTGCTGATGTGCAGCGATTGGGTGTCGGCCAATGAGGTAAGACGACACTAGATGGACCAATCACAAAGTTATTTAATGGTTTTTTATTCTCTACAAAAATGAGCATTTGTAGAGGTCACCCCCCTCCCATCCCACCCCCACACCCACGGCTGTGGTGAGTCCAGCTGACACAAAGGTCCTGAGCTGCATTCAGGTGTATTTGTTCTGTTTCAGAGTAAAAATATCTGATATGAATGCATTAAAAAGACATGGAGTCACAAGCACAAAATATCATGAATGTTTAATTCTTATACATCCAGTCACACTTTTTCTGTACGTACCAAGATTTAAAGTTTCAATCATTGAAACGTGAAACAAACATGGAATTAGTTGTTATGTTTGTTCACGTCAGCCTTATTTTGTCATCATTTTAGCTGATGTTCTATTTCAAATGTCTTCACAACCGTTGCAGACAGAAAGATGAAACAAAAAGCACATCGCTCAGGCAGCAGAGGGGATGAAAATGAGATGATGACCTTGACCTTGAGAAAACTAGTTCAAGGTCAAATTTCAACTTTTGTACATTTTTTGCACATATCTCAGGAACAGGATGAGATAGAAAGACGAAACAAAAGGCGTGATATTCAGGGAGGAAAGGGGATGACCTTGACCTTGAAAAACTAGGTCAAGGTCAAATTTTCACTTTTTTACCTTTTTAGGAACACATCTCTGAAACTTGATGAGATATAATCACAAAACAAAAAGCATCATTTTCAGGAAGCCGGAGGCACAAACGTGTGGGTCAGGGTAGAACCAAACAGTCCCCTGAGCAGACACTTGTGACTATGGCACCAATAGGAGGTGACACTGGTGAATGCACTGTGTCCACAAAATCCAGGTTTAAAGGACACATGTCCTAAATGAACTTGACCTTTGAACTCCAGGTGATTGTGCCCATAGGTTTTGAGCGCAGGTCTTTCACGTGAGTGGTGAACAGATCTAAACGGAGCACCTGTACCTTCCTGTTTCCTCCTGCAGGTGGCGTGCTTCATCGTGACCGCCCTGCTCCACCTCTTCTTCATGGCCTCCTTCTCCTGGATGCTGGTGGAGGGTCTGCTGCTCTGGAGCAAAGTTGTGTCCGTCAACATCAGCGAGGACCGCAGGATGAAGCTCTACTACATCATCGGCTGGGGTAACGTCTCCCATCAGGGGTTGAGGGATGCTGAACTATTGATCTACTAGATTCAGTTAATAGTTCAGTTTCTCACACCCTGTCCAGTGGAACCAGACGATGGTTTGATCTATTACTTAAATGATGATGTTCAGCTCAACGCGACACACCAGGTAGGATTAGAGCCAAAGGAAGGGAAAACATATCAAAATATTGAATATCAGAATTTAACAAGAAATAACTACATTATAGGAATAAAGTTATAATTTAAAGAGACAAAATCCGACTATAAGGAGAATAAAAGGGGATTCATAGGAGGAAAACCGTTTATTTATGTTGACATGACATAAACATGTTGTAGTGAAGCCTTCCCCACTTCCTTTTTATGTTTTATCATTCAATATCTCGCAGCTGCTGCTCTACATGTTCACCAGTCGGTCTGCGTGTTATGTCGCATGAACGGCTGAGAATGTGTGAGAAAGGATGACAAACACTGGCTGTCGGCGCTGTCGCCGTGCAGATGGTGAACGCTGCTCAGACTAAATACCCCCAGACTAAACAGCTGCTGTCGCCGCTTCGTAAATACGCCTTCAAACACGCTGCTGTTTGATTCTCCATGTGGATTGTTTTGCAGGACTACCTGTTCTGGTGGTTGCTGTAACACTGCTTGTATCAGTGGACCGGTACAAGGCAGACCAGCACTGCTGGCTCAACATGGAGACCCACACCATCTGGGCCTTTGTGGGACCCGTTATCTTTGTCTTAGTGGTATGTGACCAGTGTGTGTGTGTGTGTGTGTGTGTGTGTGTGTGTGTGTGTGTGTGTGTGTGTGTGTGTGTGTGTGTGTGTGTGTGTGTGTGTGTGTTCTTCCACCATCATGTAAACTTCCTGGATGAAGAACCTCGTGTGGCGTCATCATCAGAACCACGTCCTCCAGAGCTGTTTTCATATTATACACATTATACACATTATACACATTATACACATTATACATACATGTTATACACAAATACTGTTAGTCTCTGCAGACAGCTGGTGGACAGGAACCTGTTATTCCCAATCCCAAACAGTACAGAAGATCAGTGTGTGGAGCTTCTGGACCTCCTTCTGCCTCCCTCATGGTTTTGTTCTTGATTTAATCTTGTTTTATTCTTGTTTTATTCTTGTTTTATTCTTGTTTTATTCTTGTTTACTCTTGTTTTATTCTTGTTTTATTCTTGTTTACTCTTGTTTTATTCTTGTTTTATTCGTGTTTACTCTTGTTTTATTCTTGTTTTATTCTTGTTTTATTCTTGTTTTATTCGTGTTTACTCTTGTTTTATTCTTGTTTTATTCTTGTTTTATTCGTGTTTTATTCGTGTTTACTCTTGTTTTATTCTTGTTTTATTCTTGTTTTATTCGTGTTTACTCTTGTTTACTCTTGTTTTGTTCAGAGACCATGTGAACAGTGTCCACCAGCTGTTTGCTAAACGTCCTGTTCTCTGTGCGTTAGCGTTAGCGTTAGCGTGAGACTAAGGGGGTGTGTCGAGCTGCTGGAGGTGATGCTGATGCTGTCGTCCTCTGCCTGCAGGTCAATGCAGTTGTGCTGTGTCGGGTTGTCATGGTGACCGTTTCCAGCGCTCGTAGACGTGCTAAGATGCTCAGTCCAAGCTCGGCTTCGAAGATGCAGACCTTTGACCTCACCTGGTGAGATATAATGGATTTTAACTCTGTGTGTGTGTGTGTGTGTGTGTGTGTGTGTGTGTGTGTGTGTGTGTGTGTGTGTGTGTGTGTGTGTGTGTGTGTGTGTGTGTGTGTGTGTGTGTGTGTGTGTGTCCTGCTTTTCTCTCTCCTCTCGTTCGCCCACTCTCTCTCCCTGTGGTTGGGGTCGAGCCAGTCAATAGAGACAGTGTGAGAGACGGGAGTTCAGGCTCTCCTGTGGGAGTCATGAGGCTTATCAGCCCAACACCTGGTCTCAGAACGACTCCGTGTGTGTGTGTGTGTGTGTGTGTGTGTGTGTGTGTGTGTGTGTATTATTTCATTTACGTTTTGCTACAGATTCCTTCTTGCTGTGTGAAACACGACGTTTCGGAGCAGTTGTGAAAGAAGAATTTAAAGTTTGTGCAGTGAAGTGAACCGACTCTCAGACTGTAGGTTCATTCGTTCTCATCCCTTCTCTCTGAATACACAATCGTTAGTCCTTTATTTCAATGTGAAATACTTTAATTGACTTAACTTAAACTTAAGGTTATACTTAAAGTGATGGTATTATTATAAGGCGAGTCTGTTTTCCCTTGAGGTGATGATGGGCGTGTCTTAGTCTGACTGTTTGATCAGGGGCGTGTCCAGCAGGGCGTGTCCAGCAGTGACACATGAGAACCAGGTTAACGTCACCATCAGATGAAGTGATCACAAACGTGAAGGGACTGGAACACACGACCTCCTTCCCTGAACCTGGTTTCCTGTCTCCCTCAGCTCCTCTTCGTTTCACGTCCGTCTCCTTCTACTTCCTGTTTTCTCTTGTCTACCCCATCATGTGTGTCCCCCCCTTCTCCCTTACAGGTTCATCATAGTTCAAACCTCTATTTGTGGAAGTGTCAAAAGTTAACGTCCTAACTTGTGTCTGATGTTATTTTTCTTTATTGATTGATAGTTTGATCCTTGATTGATGGAGTTCTGTGGGTTTAATAACCTGACAAATGAAAAGGATTTATGTTAGAACAGAGAAACAAACAAACATGTTTTTTCTGTCTAACTGTAATGTTTGGAACTAGAATCAGTCAGAAATTCAGTTATTTAACATTAAGGAGTAGTTACATTTAGTTACATTACACTGAGTTACATTTAGTTACATTTATTAGTTACATTAAGGAGTAGTTACATTTAGTTACATTACACTGAGTTACATTTAGTTACATTTATTAGTTACATTAAGGAGTAGTTACATTTAGTTACATTACACTGAGTTACATTTAGTTACATTTATTAGTTACATTAAGGAGTAGTTACATTTATAGTTACATTACACTGAGTTACATTTAGTTACATTTATTAGTTACATTAAGGAGTAGTTACATTTAGTTACATTACACTGAGTTACATTTAGTTACATTATTAGTTACATTAAGGAGTAGTTACATTTAGTTACATTACACTGAGTTACATTTAGTTACGTTTATTAGTTACATTAAGGAGTAGTTACATTTAGTTACATTACACTGAGTTACATTTAGTTACATTTATTAGTTACATTAAGGAGTAGTTACATTTAGTTACATTACACTGAGTTATATTTAGTTACATTTATTAGTTACATTAAGGAGTAGTTACATTTAGTTACATTACACTGAGTTACATTTAGTTACATTTATTAGTTACATTAAGGAGTAGTTACATTTAGTTACATTACACTGAGTTACATTTAGTTACATTTATTAGTTACATTAAGGAGTAGTTACATTTAGTTACATTACACTGAGTTACATTTAGTTACATTTATTAGTTACATTAAGGAGTAGTTACATTTATAGTTACATTACACTGAGTTACATTTAGTTACATTTATTAGTTACATTAAGGAGTAGTTACATTTATAGTTACATTACACTGAGTTACATTTAGTTACATTTATTAGTTACATTAAGGAGTAGTTACATTTAGTTACATTACACTGAGTTACATTTAGTTACATTTATTAGTTACATTAAGGAATAGTTACATTTAGTTACATTACACTGAGTTACATTTAGTTACATTTATTAGTTACATTAAGGAGTAGTTACATTTAGTTACATTACACTGAGTTACATTTAGTTACATTATTAGTTACATTAAGGAGTAGTTACATTTAGTTACATTACACTGAGTTACATTTAGTTACATTTATTAGTTACATTAAGGAGTAGTTACATTTAGTTACATTACACTGAGTTACATTTAGTTACATTTATTAGTTACATTAAGGAGTAGTTACATTTAGTTACATTACACTGAGTTACATTTAGTTACATTTATTAGTTACATTAAGGAGTAGTTACATTTAGTTACATTACACTCAGTTACATTTAGTTACATTATTAGTTACATTAAGGAGTAGTTACATTTAGTTACATTACACTGAGTTACATTTAGTTACATTTATTAGTTACATCTGGACCTTTGAGGGCAGATGTGATGCTGATGTGGCCCCCGGGGGAAATGAGTTTGACCCCCGTGCTTTAAGGAGTCACATGACCATCTGATGAAAACTTCACCTGAATCTTCTGAGACGACTCATGAGGGATGGAACATACATGTGGTGTTCGTCGGTGACGTGTTTCTGTTGGCGTGTTAGTGATGCAGGTCACGTCTGTAGAATTTAAAGGTGATATTTAAATTCTATTTTTCATAATAAAGTAAAAAGTCCTTCATCCCAACACAGCGTTGGGTTGTCTTCCATCCATCTTCCTGATGTCTGCCTCAGGCTGATGGAGATGGATGATGCCCCCCCCCCCACACACACACACACACACCTGACAAACAGATTGAGAGTGGAAGTGTTTGCCAGCTCAAGAATATTCTATGCATTTTTCAGTCAAAGTGACTTTGAAACATAACAGGAGGAGAGGGAAGTGCTGATTCGTCCTTGCAGAACATGTGTCGTCTGAAAACACAATCTTTTACCCAGGTGCAGGAGTGTGACAACAATGGTGGTTTGAACAAAGGCGAGCGTTCCTGCCTTGCCCCGTGAAATTGTTCCGGGCCTCACAAGCACCATTGAAAGGATGATTGCAGAGCAGCAGGAGTGTGTTAGAGAGTAAAATCTATAGCCGTGTGCAGACGTTTCACCGCGACTCAAGGATAGAATATTTTAGAAAGTAATTCTGCTGCTTTGGTTCGGTCTGCGCTCTGTTCTAACAGCTCCACAGCAAATACAAGTTGCACCAGTTTTATCCTTAAAACTGGACTAAAAAGACTAAAAAAGAATGTTTTATGAAAGTTTAGATGTTTTTATTAAGGAATAGAAATTGATCAGAGGCAGTGGATTCAGACACGACAGATCAGCGTGTCTTTTTGTCCCAAACAGTCCAACATGGACACAAAGACAAACATTCTGAGCCAAGATGTTAACTCAGAATTGTGGGTTGGGATTAAACCACAACTGTTGATTCTTGATGTAAATTATAAATGTTAAAAAATCTAAAATATTGAAATGTGTTTTCTTTCGTTGATACACGCGTTTTTCCAGTTCTGTGTTTTCAGGAAAACCAATTATTTAGTATGAAATTTTTTTTAAAATAAATGAACACAATGTAGTTTGGAAATAAATGAAAACAGAAAAGGATGAAAGTTTAAGAGTTTAAGAGCAGAAACACAGAAATGTCCCTTAAAGGATGTTACAAACGTTTGAGACGCAACCTGTCCAAACACACTGATTCACACTGTAGGCATCGATGATTCATGTGTGTGTGTGTGTGTGTGTGTGTGTGTGTGTGTGTGTGTGTGTGTGTGTGTGTGTGTGTGTGTGTGTGTGTGTGTGTGTGTGTTCCAGGGCGGTGACCCGGCCCGTCCTCATCCTCCTGCCGGTGCTGGGCGTGACGTGGTTGTGTGGCGTGTTGGTTCACGTGTCCGTGGTGCTCGCCTACATCTTCATCCTCCTCAACGCCTTTCAGGTGAACAAACGTGTGAACCCCCCCGCCCCACCCCCACCCCCCCAGAGACACGTAGCATGAAGCTAACCCAGCTACGGTTACCACACTGTTCATCTGGAGTTCATCCCATCAGTGACGCGTTTTGTCTCTGATCATTAACCTTTGACACAAATACAATAATCCTGGGTGTGTGTGTGTGTGTGTGTGTGTGTGTGTGTGTGTGTGTGTGTGTGTGTGTGTGTGTGTGTGTGTGTGTGTGTGTGTGTGTGTGTGTGTGTGGGAGACGAGCCAGGCCTTTGAACAGCGGGTCAAACCACGTCTACCTCCAGCTCTCCTCCCTGATAACGCAGCCGTTATTTCCTCTCAGACAATGTTCTCTACTTCCAGCCTGTTTACTGCCTGTTTCTCTCTCGTCCCACCGCTCTGTGCATCCCTCTCTCCCTCTCTCTCTCTCTCTCTCTCCCTCTCTCTCCCTCCCTCTCTCTCCCTCTCTCTTTTCTCTTCACTCCACTCATCCTTCCGTCTTCCTCTGGTCTTTAATTAATCAGAATGAGCTGGCCCCTGGGTGACCCCCAGAGAGCTGCTAGTTAATTTAGATTTACTGCCGGTGTCCAGCGCTGGGCAGATAACACCAGAGTAGGAGTTCTTCCTCACGGAGGGAGGAGGATGCTGGGCCAGCCCTCCTTCTCCTTCTCCTCCTTCTTCTCCTTCTCCTTCTTGCTGAAACATGAATAAAAACCCTTTGTCTGCTTTATTCGTTTGTTTGTATAGATGTTCACCATCCCTCGGGTTTCGTCTCACACTTTGTGTTGTACTGCCTGTTGTACTGCCTGTTGTACTGCCTGTTGTACTGCCTGTTGTACTGCCTGTTGTACTGCCTGTTGTACTGCCTGTTGTACTGCCTGTTGTACTGCCTGTGTTGTCCCGTGTTGTACTACCTGTGTTGTCCTGTGTTGTACTACCTGTGTTGTCCTGTGTTGTACTACCTGTGTTGTACTACCTGTGTTGTCCTGTGTTGTACTACCTGTGTTGTACTACCTGTGTTGTCCTGTGTTGTACTACCTGTGTTGTACTACCTGTGTTGTCCCGTGTTGTACTACCTGTGTTGTACTGTGTTGTACTACCTGTGTTGTACTGCCTGTTGTACTACCTGTGTTGTCCCGTGTTGTACTACCTGTGTTGTATTACCTGTGTTGTACTACCTGTGTTGTACTACCTGTGTTGCACTACCTGTGTTGTACTGCCTGTGGTACTGCCTGTGGTACTGCCTGTTGTACTGCCTGTTGTACTGCCTGTTGTACTGCCTGTTGTACTGCCTGTTGTACTGCCTGTGGTACTGCCTGTTGTACTACCTGTGTTGTACTGCCTGTGGTACTGCCTGTTGTACTGCCTGTTGTACTGCCTGTTGTACTGCCTGTTGTACTGCCTGTTGTACTGCCTGTTGTACTACCTGTGTTGTACTGCCTGTGGTACTGCCTGTGGTACTGCCTGTTGTACTGCCTGTTGTACTGCCTGTTGTACTGCCTGTTGTACTGCCTGTTGTACTACCTGTGTTGTACTGCCTGTTGTACTGCCTGTTGTACTGCCTGTTGTACTGCCTGTTGTACTGCCTGTTGTACTGCCTGTTGTACTGCCTGTTGACCGTGGGTCCAGGAGGACTGCTCCCTCCTCTGTGCTGTGGTGGTTCATGTATGTCACACGTAACAACAGAGCTGACTTTGACCTGACTTGTTTCCGGTCGACGTTCTGAAGTGAAGCTCAGACTCCACACGACAATCTGCAGCGTCTGTCAATGTGTCGCTGGGTTTTTACATAATGAGGGTTTCTCATTATCAAAGTTTAGTCATTAAAACCAAGTGGGTCTTTTTTTAAGGGTTGTCTAACAGCTACAGTCTTTGTTAGACTATAGTTAGACATCTTTGTCTCATTTTGAGATCGCCCGATCTCACTTTGTTCAGCTCCGTCTCTGACTGTTGAAGCTTCAGGAGAAAGTTCACAAAGTTGTTTTCCTCCTGGAGGAGACAGAAGTCTTCATCAACAACCACTTGACATAAAACACAGGAAGCCAGAAGACGGCTTTCACCATGAAACTGAGCACTGAGATGGAGACTCAGAGAGATTAGCGTGTCCTTCATGTAATCTGACTGATTACATTTATTCTGATTAGAAGCATAATTGTGAAAACATAATCAGAAGACACCGGTTTAATCAAATGTATGCATGTAAACACTGTTGATGCACCTATCTGCCCCGGAGCACAACCGGGTTCCTGACAACAGCCACCAGTCGGCTTATCTCACAGCATCCCCTCGTAGCTCCTCACAGGTCATGTTGGGAAGTATTTGGGATAATGTAATCAGATTACAAAGTAAATGCATTTGAAAAGGCATGCAATTAGATTACAGTAACAGTCAGGAAAAAGTTGAATAACTAATAATCGATTTCCTCATCGAGACAAGCGCTCTACTTCTTACTAGATAAATATTTCTGTCATATCTAAATAATATATTTAAAGAGAGTAAAATTTTCAATTTTGACTTCAAAATTTAATATTTCCATTTTGATGAAATGCTCCAGCACACTATCCTGTGTACTGTAGGATGTACACATTAACTGTAAATGAAGTACTGTAAAAGTAAAATGTATTTCATTTGAAAAGAAGCATTTTTATTAATGAATATTTGGTATTTTTTTCCTGTCATTATGTAAATTTGCAGCATGAAATGCGATATTTTAAGCAGATTCTTTTAGACCTAAAGTAATGCTTCACATTACCTTTAAGTCAATGGATTACTGCACTAAAGTCAAAGACTTGAACTTGTAGCTGACTGCATTTGATCAGTGGATCAATAGATCAGTGGATCGATAGATCAGTGGATCAATGATCAATGGATTAATGGACAGAGGGTTTTGGCCTGAACAGTTCTGGAGCCTGAGAAGATCCGTCCATGATGAGTTCCTCTGACAACTACATACCTTCAGTGGCGTCTCCTCCATTAGCATTCCAGTGGTGGTCGTAGTGCTGAGTGATGTGAGATGCTGGTGGTTGCTATAGCAACATCGTCAGATGTTTGCTTGTGTGTTGTTCTGTCGTTTAGGACACTTCGCATGGTATTCCAGAAATGGTGGTTGACTCTGCTGCCAGGTCCAGATGTTCTACCAATCCGGACAGGTTTAGGGTTCTGGTCCTGAACACCTAGCCTATCCTACCTCTGGAACAGCTATTCCACAGAAGAATATTGTAGCATCAACCAGAGGAGCAGCCGTTGAAGTCGACCGTAGTTCTGATCCAGAGACGCATGCCTCTTCGTTGTCATGGTGATGCCTTGACCCGCCCTACTCTGCCATTGATTGGTTTGGCATGGCGATGAAGTTTCACTGTGGTGGATCAGATCTCAGCTCCCCACCCTGGGTGTTCTTCAGGGTGTGGCCCCAGGAGGCCCAGAGGCGTCCCACCGCTGATCAGTACCTGGTGTTCTAAACACAGACTATGTTAGCGGGAGGTTCTGACCCGTACATTCAGTTGTCAGCAGAGAAACATTTATTCCTGTCCTGTTTGGTTTGTTACATGTTTAGAATCCACATGTGAGCGTCTTTAGGTTTAGACTAAAGAGAACAAATCTAGAAATATCAGAAAGCTGAAAACATTCGTTTAAAGGTCTATGAAGGTCTATGAAGGTCTATGAAGGTCTATGAAGGTCTATGAAGGTCTATGAAGGTCTATGAAGGTCTATAAAGGTCTATGAAGGTCCATCTTATCTCATCTTGTCTCATCTTAACAATTGTGGGTGGTGGATGGGGCAGTAAGGGCTTTGGTTTGCCCCAGACACATGGTTGTAGGTGGGGCGGGGAGGTGGGGGGGGGCACATATTCATTCATCTCTGACTGAGAGACACACCCCCACAAGGACACTTTATTCCAGCTCTGCTGGTGTCATTAGGCAATGAGGCTTCATAAGTCATGAGGAGCATTACTGTTCACTTTAAGGAATAATTCACTGTAATGAATAGATTAATGTAAATGTTTTATAATTAATAGTTTATTAAAGCATAAATGTTTTTAATTTAATGAATAAATTAATGTTTATTCAAATATTTACATTTGTGTATGAATGACAGTAAATGAGAAGCAAACATTTAACAGAAGAGAGAAAACTCAAGTGTGTGTGTGTGTGTGTGTGTGTGTGTGTGTGTGTGTGTGTGTGTGTGTGTGTGTGTGTGTGTGTGTGTGTGTGTGTGTGTGTGTGTGTGTGAGACCATTTCTGGGCTTGTGGACGATGAAAAGTGCCATTACACTTCACAAACACATCGCACACACACACACACACACACACACACACACACAGGGAGCCATTTGGGGCTCAGTGTTTTGCCCGAGGTCACGTCGACACGCGATGGAACCGCCGGTTCGTGGGCGACCCCCCCACCTCCACCCCAACAGAAAATAGTCTCACAAATTACATTTGTGGAGCAGATTTCCCTGTAAAAGACAAGAGATCCCACTTGGACTGGCTCAGCCTTGCCCTGATGAATCCAACTGAAGCTGCTGCCAGAAGGGAGTAGAAACCCACACAGGCGCAGAGCATGAGGAGGTATTTTGCAATCCATGGTTCTGTGTTGGTGTAGAGAAAAGCTGAGTTTGACAGAGTGCAGAACTAAATGGACTTGATGAAGATATTTCATTAAAAGCTGCATGAATGGAGTTGATTCTTCCTCACCTCAAATTTTTTTGCATGTGGTAATGCGTGTGTCTCCTCTCCACAGGGCCTTTATATCTTCTTAGTGTATGCTGTTTACAACAGTGAGGTAAGGCATTCACTTCATTGTCGCTGGATCCGCCTGTGGCAGACGTTCAGAATGTATCTTTGTGTGGTATGTGAGGCTGCCAGCCTTTCAGACAAAACAGTGGGTGTAAACAGCGCTTCTCATTTAGGTGAGGAATGCCATAAAGAGGATCAAAGAAAAGCGAAAGGCCTTATCTTTCACGGTGAGTGAGTAAAAGCACACGATCAGATCCATCAATACAATACGCAGAATATCCCCCGGCGCTGAATGTTTTACAGACGCTGCTCTGCTTTCATGTGGACACTTTGATCTGTTTCTGATTTTAATAAATGAACATTTACCAGTATTCTCTGACTGGTATATTATCAGAACTGCTCCCCGCCGACGAGCTTCCTGCCCTCCCAGAGGGCTCCGATTACCTCCTGGGGCCGCAGTCCTCCGACCCCCTCCAGCCCTGAGACCAGCGAGACTTCTGGAGCCCCCAGCTCCTCCTCCACATCACTGGTTATCAAAAATGGTACGCAGCCCAACCTGGGGCGTACAAACACCCCCTCGAATTACTGATGAGGCCATGGGGGTATACTCTTAGGGTATATGTTAAGGGTATACTATAAGAGTATATGCTAAGGGTATGCACTAAGGGTGTATTCTAAGGGTACATGCTCAGGGTATACTATGAGGATATACTATAAAGGTATACTATGAGGGTATATTATGAGGGTATACCATGAGTGTATAAAGGCATACTATGAGGATATACTATGAGGGTATATTATGAGGGTATACCATGAGTGTATACTATAAAGGTATACTATGAGGGTATACTATGAGGGTATACATGTTTATATTAGTATATACATATATTTGTGCAATTTCCTCTGGAATTAATAAAATATCTCTATCCATCTATCTATCTACACTAAGGGTATACTCTGAGGGTATACTTAAAGGATATACTGTACAGACCTGGGGAAATTAAACAGATTACATTCATGACTCATGACAGAAACATCTGTAATAAAAACAATGAAACACACAGACAGACAGACAGACAGACAGACAGACAGACAGACAGACAGACAGACAGACAGACAGACAGACAGACAGACAGACACACAGACAGACAGACAGACAGACAGACAGACAGACAGACAGACACACAGACAGACAGACAGACAGACAGACAGACAGACAGACAGACACACAGACAGACACACAGACAGACAGACACACAGACAGACAGACAGACAGACAGACTGACTGACTGACTGTTCCTACAGCAGGTACTGTGGGTGTGTGATGAACACCTAAATCTGTTTTCTTGTTCTGCAGAGAGCTTCAGGAAGGAGAGTTTTGTGAGCTTCTCTTTAAAACCTGCTTCAAACCAGGTACGTTACATGTGTACAGGTGTGTTATAGTGAACAGGTGTGTTATAGTGAACAGGTGTGTTATAGTGAACAAGTATGTTATAGCGAACAGGTGTGTTATAGTGAACAGGTGTGTTATAGTGAACAGGTGTGTTATAGTGAACAAGTATGTTATAGCGAACAGGTGTGTTATAGTGAACAGGTGTGTTATAGTGTGTTATAGTGAACAGGTGTGTTATAGTGTGTTATAGTGAACAGGTGTGTTATAGTGAACAGGTGTGTTATAGTGTGTTATAGTGAACAGGTGTGTTATAGTGAACAGGTGTGTTATAGTGTGTTATAGTGAACAGGTGTGCTGTATTTGAGTGCTGTGTAATGACTGTAATAAGTGCTGTTTTGTTGTTTCCGTTCAGGTGGTGCAGCTGACGGGGTTCAAACCTTCAGGTACGACCCCAACACTTCTGTTCTTGAATTAATAAAGACATTATATATAACTTTATTAATCCCACACAGATAAACTAAATCTACAGTTGGAGAAACACAGTAAAGACACTAATAATAACTATATAATAACTGTCAATGCAGAGGAGAACAAACTCATTGTAATTCGTTTTAGATGTTACACACCTGATGTGGAGGTAGTTCAACAAACACAATGTGTTTCACAGATGCACTGACTCTGATGGTGTGTGTCACACACACAAACTGAGGGAGGTGTTCATGAGCAGTTAGCACCTGTAACAGGATGCTAACCCCCCCATCAGATGGACTGTGTAGGTTTCCTGTTGGTCTCCATGTTATTTTTGTCTTTACTGACAATGAAACACAAACCTCAGGTCTAGATACCAAACCATGAAGGACCTGATCTATGAGCCAGAGTCAGACCGCCCACACCCACCTGAACCAGGTGATAGACCCACCCCTCGGATTACTGTCTGTTATTACAATCATGTAAAGGGTTTTTAAAGCATCGCCTGCAGACCGCTTCAGTCCGAACATCATGACCCCCCCTGGACAGACGTGAGTCGTGCTTTGGTTGGATGCAGCCGCCGCTAACGCCAGAGCTGTCTGCAGGATTCACACACGTTAACGTGCAGAAGGGTTTTCTTTAGTACCACTGTTGTCCGGGTACCTGCTCAGCTTCAGTAAACCGGGCCTCCTTCTCATTCTGAAGATGAGAATGAGAAGGTGAACCCAGCAGATGGTCCCAGACCCCCAGGGGCTCCAGTCGCCGTCAGTGGCTACACTTCTCCTGGAGGTGGGGAGAGGAAGTTTCTAATAGACTCATTAAATGTTTAGCTCCCTGGTGGGGGGGGGGGTGATTGAGGGCTGCTCCACCTTCATTGTTGACCCAACACACAAAGAAGTTCATTGCTTCAATCGGGGGGGGGCAGTGTTGCCCATTCACGCCTGCAGCCATTAACCACTTGAACACCTGCTCACTCTCACTCTGCTTTTAGGCTCCCTCCTCTTGGTTTTCTCTTCACACACACACACACACACACACACACACACACACACACACACACACACACACACACACACACACACACACACATTAACATTAATGTTTCGCTGTGTGGTTCCAGGCTGCTGAGCTGAACCGACGGGACGTTGATGTTCAATCAGAACTGGGGGGTCCGGACTCTCCCACCTGAAGGACCGCTGCCACTCACACACCCTCTGCTGCGACGGGGGCCGGAGAAGAACAGAAGGATGAAGATGCACGCTCTCACACTCAGTTCACTTTTTACACATGGATTGTGTTTGTTTGTACGGCGCTTCTTCTTCTCTGCTGCTGGAGGTCAGCCGTGTGGAAACGGGACACCTGAACCATCTGGGTCTTCATGGGGGGGGTTAATGTGCTATTGTCTCTCATCTATTACTACTGAAAGAATTGTATAGATATAGTTTGTGCCTACGATCAGAACACACTAGAATGTTCTGCAGAATTAGCAGCAATCCCTTTAGCATCTGTACGGATTAGCATCTGTACGGATTAGCACCTGTACGGATTAGCATCTGTCTGAAGGGTGATTCATGCTCCCCTGAGTAAATAATCTCTATTCAGAAACACGTGACGATCAGTGGAGAGTCCAAACGTCATCCCTCAGAGGATGGACATGTAAATAATGAATGTATGTATGGTATGATGGAAGTCACACAGGCTCATGTGATAAAGGTCATCACTAACAGCTTGGTAGAACGTGGAAAGAACAACCTGTCAGAAATGTGTTCCTGATCAGAGAGGCTCTTCTAGATGAAACCACCTCGAGGGCTGAAGGTCCAACATGTCAACATCGGCCCATTCTGTCCTGTAGAACATCCAAAACATTGTCACATGCAAACAAATCCCTACAAATAAAAGTTTGATCACTAAAAATAACTCAAATTATTCGAACTCTTACATGTAGAGATGGTTAACCACTGGAACCACCTGATGGTTACTTCACCACCAAAACAAAATCCACCTTCTGTCACGTCTGGTTTCACACACGGCCAAACTGTAGCGTCACGTTCGTGGTAACAGAAAACCCAGGGTGAACAACGGAGGGCAGAAGTCATGTTCTGAACACAGAATAAACCTAATCATCACTATTGTCTGATTGACTGCTGTCTGCTTCATGTTCACCACAAGAAGAACCTGATTGTCCATCAGAACGTGGACTAACGCGATTGGTGGAGCGTTCACTCAATGGCTTTACCCTCATTACTAGATGTTTACATTTGATCAGAGACTCTGACATTTTAATGATCCCCCATGCACTCTCTCCAAGCTTTTTCTTGTTGCTGCTGTCTGCTGTTTGCTGCTGTTAGCTGCTGTTAGCTGCTGTTAGCTGCTGTTAGCTGCTGTTAGCTGCTGTTAGCTGCTGTTAGCTGTCAACAAGCTGAAGCCGATCAATAAGGAGGCATTTTTCCCTTTATATCACTTTTTCTAAACTTTTATTTCTCTAACTCTACTCTGCCTTTGCCAACTATGTCTTCTCCAGATAGCCTCTCCTCCGTCTCTTCCCCATCCACTCATGCTCCCAATATCTGATGTTCAGCTATACCTCGACCTCCATTAGCGAATCAGGAATCTGTCCCAACATCTGTTGGGTGTCGGTGCTCTGCTGTGCTGGGGCGTGGCAGAAAGAGAGGCCGAACTTGTGGGCGGAGCCTTCTCTCCACACCTGTTACTCGTCTCCACACCTGTATCCGATCGGATTGATTAGCCTGAGGCTTTATAAGCTGGCTCAGATTTTGCCAGGTTGTTTTTGCTCTTCTGCTCATCTTGTGTCGTCTTGATTTTGACTTTGATTAAAGTTTTAATGGTTATCCCTCCACCGGTGTCCTGCGTTTGGGTCCTAATCCCGCTCCTCGTGAAGGGAATCGGTTGAATGTGAAGCTTCGTTTTAGTGTTGGAGGCGAGGCTCATTCAGGACAATCAAATAGGACTCAGGACAGGTCAATCGATCAGGTCTATCAATCACGCCGGGGATGACGTAAGGTTCAGGCCTTTATGAATCTGATTGTTTTTGATTCTGTCCAGCCATGAATCCAAAGGATTCCAGATATCTACTGATGCAGGAAGCATTTGTTTACCAGATTCTAGGATTTTCTGGGTTAGGGAGGACCACTATGTAAATGTAGAGACCTGAAAAAATGTGTTTTTCATAATAGGACCTGTGATCAAGCCCCTTCTTAAGGAACCAAACAGACGTTATCCTCTCAAACTGCAGGCCGAGAGAACACAGGGCTTTGATCATATGAAAAGGTTTCAGAAGGTTTAAGATGTTCCAGTGGCTGTTGGAGTGTGATTACTGGTGATTACACGACACATCGGACGAGAGCAGACCTCGTACGTTAACACCGATACTCCAGATGATGACTCCGTTGTCTCTCACACCTTTGTACCGTTGATCTACACCCGCAGACATTCAGGTCGTCCTTCTGTTCTGGTCGTGGTTCCAGTCATTTTTTTCTCTCCCTCCATTCCTTCCTGGAAGCTGGAGGCTCCAGCGGTCACACCGCCATGATGGAGGTGAACCACTTCCTGTTACCAGCATCATGATGGTGAACGTGTTTATCAGTCAGGTTCTTTAAGGAAATCATGACGGTGAAGTTAAGATACGGGTTTAAAGAAAGTTTAATGGAACAGTTTTATGACGAAATCAGGGCGACTCATTGGCTGCATTGTAGCGTGACGGATGTATGTTAACTAAGTGGTGTGTGTACGTGTGTGCTAGGGGCCTGTACACACTAATATATGCATGCTACTAATAACCTGTGTGATAGAGTGGTGTACTAACTTCCCTACGGGGATCATTACAATAAAATAAAAAATAAAAAACACCAATACACCAACATTAAAGCAACGAGTACGACAGAAGAGCTGTGATCCAGAAGGAACACTCCAACACGCCTTCAGAGCTAAAGTATGACCAACAGGAAACGTGTAAGTTCTCACTAAACCATTATTACTATTATTATTATTATTATTGTTATTAATAATAATAATAATAATTCTTTCCTCTTCAGTATCCTCTTGCGGGTCACAGGGTTGCTGGAGCAAAAAAGAATTTATTATTATTATTATTAGAAATAATATTTTGATTTTATTATTAATAATTATTATTATTGCTATTGTTTACTATGAGTTCTTACCAGCATCATCACAAACATGACTATTTCTATTAGTATAATTTATTATTATAGTCTTTATTATTATTTTTATTGTTGTTACTAAAGAGTTGGACTACTTTACTTTCGTCGTTATAATTTACAAGGTTGGGTCTTAAAGCACAGCTGAATAAAATAAAACTGAAAACAGAATGAAAATTAGAAGAAACTTCAGGAAGAAGCTTAAACTGAATAAAATACAGTAAAAACTGTGTTCTAAAAATGAAGTGGAATGTTTTCTTGCTGATACCTTTTCCTTTTTACACCAACTGGAACGTAACGCTCTGCAATAACAGCAACACACAAGAAGTTGACTTCTCTTAATTTTATTGGTTTGATGCTATTACAATAAAATATATTTAAAGAAAACAAAATATTTTGGTCACTTCCTTTTTTTTGGGAAAACACATTAGTTTAAGACTCACAGCGAAATAAAAAGTGAACTAAGAGCAAAAACAATACAAATACTGTAGAATCAGTTTTACCACAGTAGCAGTTTGACCTCAACATAAAGCGGAGCACTTTGTCAGTGTTGAAGCGTCTCTGGGTCTGGGAGTAGATATTCACTTCACAACATAAATATACTGTACAGAGCGGTCACACACAGCGTTCTGTCCGTGTTGTCAGGCAGACGTTCACTTAAGGCAGGCGGACTGATTGTCTGTGATACATCACGATGCTGATGCTGCCACGTCAACGGACCAACAGGGAGTGATTTAAATGTCCGCAGGGGGAAGTTTAGCTGCACATATTACCAACACTGCTCTGGGCAAATCTGTGCTTCTCAGTCAATCCTGGTGAACCTCACACGGGGTGTCATCGTGTGCTTCTAACACTGTGTACAAGGCTAATAAGTCCTACAGTGTTGTTCTCTTGTAAACGTCTGCAATAATATAGAAAGATGTCGGCAACTCTGGTCTAGTGGAGTCTAAGGGCAGAGCTCTGGATTAAACACAAAATTCATTACCTCCACCGAGGAAGTGGGATTACACAAAAACCTCCTCCAGTGAAAGGGTCAGGCGTGGGCCGGGAGAGAACTGGATCAAGGGTAACTTTTTATCTGAGGACACAAAGGGCTGCCCTTGTCCGTCTGCAAGAAACGGGCTGTGGTCTATTCACACCTCCTCAAACAGAATCCATCAACAGCTTCCCATGAGGTTTCACACTTGCTTTTTCCGGGGCCATAAAGGTGTGAATCTCATCACTGGGTTCTTTCGTTTGCTCATTTTTACAGTTTTTAGGCACATTTGAACTTGCTGGTGATGCCTGTGAGTTTGATTGTGCATGTGCAGTACTTCACTCTAAATGCAGAAAGCAGCAGGATTTAGCCCACCGAAAAGCTAACGACCACTAAAGGTGTGACCGGCACCGGCGCCGGCTTCAAGCAGGGATCAATTACAAATGCATATATTAAAACCGATTCAACAGACTTGATAAATTGATAACAACACAAATTCACTTCTGTCTTGGCTGAAGGTAAAGATCCATGTCACACTGGAGGTTCTCCAGTTGCATAATTACATTCCTTCTTTTAACCTTGTTAACGCTGCGTTTCTGTTTGTTCGTTAGGATTGTGCAGGTTAAGGGGTTTATCTAAGAGACGGTTTGGTCCGAACCACACAACAGGACAGACCCAGTGGATCTTGGCTTGGGGTTCGGGGCTTAGTACTGGAACATTTCGGGTTAGATACCTGCTAATACTACTAAGGTGGAGCGCGGACATACTCTGAGTTTGATTTGAATTTGGCTTGATTGTATAAAAAGGAACTGTTAAGGCTTTGCAGAGGTGTGTACTCTACCTGGTGCCAGTTGAGTTTGTTGGTTTCCAGAAGATATACAAGTCAAACTTATTTTAAAAGTACGTTAAATTATGTCTCTGATTCAAGTCTGTCATCTTTAAAGTCTTTAAAAAGTTCTGGTGCTTTGCTCGTGGGTGACGAATGGGAACCAATCACAACACTGCCCTGCATAGACAGCTACTGTAGAGACTCAGACCCATCCATGAACAATACTACACCTCTGTGGCTAACTAACCAGTCTGTATCATAATATAACTAACCAGTGTGTCATAACACATCCATCTACAGTTTACCAGAGGAGAGTTTAGAGCAGGGCTTCACTTTTGTAAGAGTGGACAGTAACCAGTGCAGACATACGATTGGTTTAAATGATGCTGATGTCAGCTTGATGACGATCCTGTTTCCTGACCAGTTAAACCAGTAGTTAGAGAACAATCTCCTTTCACCAAATCCCTTTGGTCTTGTAGTTTGCAGCCAAAGCGGATGCATCATCAGGGCGTCTAACGAACCAACATGAACCACTTGGGCACACCTGAGTTGCTTCCTGTGAATTGGCGTTTAGAGTTGGGGCCTCAACAACTGCACAAACTGAACTGAACGTTTTAACCTCAGGGAGGGTAACAGAATGAACACGCCGGCGATGAAACAGTCAGAGGTCAGGCCCCAGCAGCGCACACACAGACTAGACACACTCTTGGTCTTCTGGGGTTTGGTTATAGTAGAACAAATGATTCCTGAAGCCCGTGTGGCTTCAGTTTCAGCCGTCACAACAGATCCATCAGGCTCAGGTCTGCATACGTGAGGCCAGATGGTTTCCCTCCCTGTGACTCCCTACAGAAACGTAACAGATGCTTCCTTTAGCACACGTTAGTCTGACACATACTGTCTTTGTCTTAATCTCCCCTTATCATGTCTGTGTTCTCCCTCCTTTCTGTTCTTCACTGCTCTGACTTCCTTCCACGTCGTTCCTTCCCCACCGGGCCGACGCTCAGTGGGGAATGTGAAGTTCTTTTGTTCTGCGTCCTGCACCGGTGACGGTGCTCGGTCTTTGTCGGAGGCTTTTCAGCCAATCAAGCATGAGGACCTGGTGGTTGGTCTGCCAGAGAGGGAAATCAGTCTGACTGTTGGAACAAGCCAATCAGTGCAGAGCAGAGAAATGGAAGTGAGCAAACCAAGCCAATGACGAGTGAAGACCGTGCTCATCAATCGGTGTGATCACTACATCAGAGTTTTAAACACGTGATCACGTGCACTAAAGCCATCAAGAACTCAAACCTTCAAACTGATCGCTGAGAGTTAGTGGAGAATACCAACGTACTGCCACCTACTGGTTTGGAGAGTCACTTTCTCTAATGCTAGTCATGTTAGTCAGCTGTGTGTTCGCGGTGACACACACAAATGTGTGTGTGTGTGTGTGTGTGTGTGTGTGTGTGTGTGTGTGTGTGTGTGTGTGTGTGTGTGTGTGTGTGTGTGTGTGTGTGTGTGTGTGTGTGTGTGTGTGTGTTGATAGTAGTAATTTATTTCCATTGATGTCTCTGCTTTCTCTAATTCTTTAATGTCCTGTCCCATCGGCCTCCCTTTCAGCTTCTTTTTTAGTCGGGGTTTGTCAAGTTATTGAACAAGAATGAGTTTCCTCAGCGTGTCAGTTTGTGATATATCAATATATTAACATCAAAATAGATTAAATCAATTATTAAACTTACTATTAAACAACATAGACTTTCATATTTGCATTTTGTGAAGTGGAGCATTGCTCATCTGCCGTCGTCTAAAAGCATCGTAATAATAATCTGGGAACAGTGATGCTGACCTTGAAACCAAAAAGTTGTTTCGAATGGATCATTTTCAACTTTAAAATTTGATTTCTGGAAAGAGGCTAAACAATCTGCCATTACAGAGTGTCCATTAGCTCACCCAGCAAGCATTTATCAGACCAACAGATGTCCCTCCTCTCAGGTTCAGCACCAGTAGATGTTCTGATTTGTCACAACCAAAAGGTCTGCAGGCGTGAACGTTTCAACGCAAGCATTAAGTCTAGGTCCAAGTTTTAAGTCTTCCGTCTAAAGGAATCCTCAAATCAAGGCCAGTCATCAGGACTCTGTGCTCTGATGAGCATTCTATCATTTAGTCATCTTTGATCCAATCACGTTTGTGCCCTTTAGCAACAAGCCTCTAGCTAGCTGAATGCTAATGTCAGTGAGTTGATGTTAAAGTGAACCAGAGGCTTATACGTGGTGACATCCAGCTACCAGACGTTTCCTGAATCTCGAGTCGAATTTGAGATGAAGTTTCTCCACTACCTGTCCCACCCAACCTCCAGAGTCTGGGTCCTGCCCGGAGTTTCTTCCTCAATGAGGGAGTTTCTCCCCGCTACCATTGCCTATGCTTACTCTGGATTGTTCTGTTGGGTTTCTCTGTCTGTTAAAGCGCTTTGAAATGTCTGATAATGTGTTTTAAGTGCTATATAAATAAAGGTTGATTGATTGATTGATTGACTACCTCTGCGACTCAAGCGGACTGGAGTCATAGCCTCACACTGAGTCCCAGCTGGTGGCAGCATCTACTCTCTGGCCCTAAATGTTTACTGGGTGGCTCTGGAGACTACAGGAGATCTTGACGTGTTGCTATAAAGACTATGGGCAGATCGAATCGAATGTTTCAAAATAAGGGTAGAAAATCCAGTTCTTAAAGGTTGCAATGTCCAGAATTGTAAATCTACCTTTAATACAGATGGATGTTATTCCAACTCTTTTGAATCAAAGCCCTCACAAAGATCTCAACTTGAACCTTGATGTCTGCATTGGGAGTTTCCGTCTCAGTCCCGTTGTCCATGCAGCCAGTCGCCCGGCGGGGCGTCCCGCGTGGCCCTCACATACACGCCTGCTTGGCATGCAGCATCTCGATCAGCAGGTAGTTGCAGGGCACCTCTCCGCTCAGGTGCATGTAGCACAGGTAGTCCTCGGCCTGCGTGCTGAGGGAGCGCAGCTCCGGCAGCCGCACCACCAGCTGGCTGAACTTCTCCTGGAACTGGGGGTAGGTGGACAGGGTGTACTCCAGCAGGGCCCCGTTCACCTGCTCCTGGATGCCCTCCACGAAGGCCTGGTCCTCCAGCAGCTTCACGTCTGCACAAAGGAGCAACGTGGAACACGACTCGTTAGAAAGGGTTCCACAGACAGAAGACCTCAACCTCAGGCGTCCTGACAATCCACGTCCTGACATTGTCCAGCCTCTCAGAACATCCAGAGTCATTTCATTGTTTAAAATAAAATGCAAAATGACTCTGGACACATGCCCATATTTAAAATATTTTAAAATGTCAAGTATTTTAACATAAAAAGGTAATTCTTTATTGACAATATATCTCTGTTGAGCATCTATTATTATTAAGTATTATATAAACTGGTTTATACTGGTTTTTTCTGTTGGTCAATTCATTCAAATACATTTTGGAGTTTTGAAAAACCAAGTTCCAGTAGTTCAGTGTAGAAGGTAGATGTCTCTACAGCCAAAGTTTCCAACGCACACGGAGAGAATCTGGACGGATACATCACCAACGACAAGGTTGGATCCAGCTTTAACAATCAATATCTGTTGACCATAACTAACATGTTCAATGGAAAGGAAAATACTATTACAAATATCACAAAAAAAGACATAAAGCAGCTCCGTGTGTGTGTGTGTGTGTGTGTGTGTGTGTGTGTGTGTGTGTGTGTGTGTGTGTGTGTGTGTGTGTGTGTGTGTGTGTGTGTGTGTGTGTGTGTGTGTGTGTGCGACAATAGCCAAGCACTCTGGAGGACTGCCATTCATCATCAGCTGAGCCCATCTTGCAGAATCCATTCACACAGTAATTAAATGCTTTGAATCAATGTTCTGAATCATCTTTTCAAAGTCCTTAAGGGCAATTAAATTACCCCCCGACAAACCTGACTCTCAAGACGAGGGAAGAGCAGGAGCAGAGGAGCCACGGCGAACGACAGCAAATATTTCCTGCCTATGACAAGTGCTCTCACTATTCAAAAGCTCTTTGTTGGGTGCTTTGCCAGCTCTAAACAGCAAACACTTCTGGCAATCTGAGCAGGCCGCGTCCACGCTCCCTCCATCTGCACACGCCAGCATGAATGTCGGCGCTGCCACCGAGAGATAGACCCATCCATTACGCTTCCTTTGAATGCCATTAGTGGACAATGCAGGAGGATGTCTTTGTTAATACTGGCTTTTGTCAACCCCAGAAATTTAATTAAGTGAGTGTATTGGAGGGAAAGAGGCCAGCTTTGAAAACACTTGTAACCTCACGGATAAAGAGGTACTGTGGATAATTTGCAATTGTGACTTGTTTTCATTAAAATGTCAGTGTTGCTATTCAAATGGTGGCGGCGCGCAGCATCAGAATGGCCCTGCAGAACCGCGCCGTTGATTGATTTTCACGTCCACATGAAAATATTCTTCTGCAAACCTACAGGCAGCACACGTACGCTCGCGCCGCTGGAAACCGTCGGGAAATCAAGGATGACTCCCCCTAATATGACATATCAATGTGCTGTAGGGGCTACATTGAATAACATCATTTATTTTGTCCATGAAGACTTCATCTGTGACTGCGTCATCCCCACGTATTCATGAATACCAACGGAAGGCCGACTCACTGGGGTTGAACAGCAGGAGGAATTTCAAGCAGGCGATCTCCCTGCGGTCCACCTGCAGCGCCCGAAGCCTCGCCACCAGCTCCTGGCCTCGCTGCACCAGACTGGACAGACTGGTTTCAGCCTGGGACAGGATGAAGGACAGCTCCACCTGGAACACACAGTTATGGTCATGTTAGTTATGGTCATGTTAGTTATGGTCATGTTAGTTATGGTCATGTTAGTTATGGTCATGTTAGTTATGGTCATGTTAGGCCAAAGGTAGCTGATAAAAACAGCCCAAATGTTGAGGCGTGGCACCGATTTAAACCCACACATGTCCTAAACTGTACAAAAAATCATAAAGAGTCTATGAACATCCTCCCCATGCACTTTCTGATATTTTGGACAAACACCTACTATAGTCTAATTATAACAAATGATAAAAATCTCATAATTTGAGTTGCAAAATGTGGATCTTATGAGAAAAGTTCTCAAACTTATGAGATCATGACGTTGCAAAATCAGAAAACATCTCGCGTTCATGAAAAAACCAGAAGCACAGAGGTCAGGAAAGACTCGACTCATTGGTACAAAGAGTGAAACCATTGAGCTTCTACCAGATGCTCCTGTGTGACACCACAGGACTGAACCCTGAAACATCTCCAATCAATCACTTTATATACATCCAGCAGGAAGAGGAATGTCTGGGAGGAAGAGGAACATCCAGCAGGAAGAAGAACCTCCAGGAGGAAGAAGAACGTTCAGCAGCTCTACCAAGACTGCCTCTGAACATCCCAGAGGACACAGCGGTGCTGTGGTGACACGCTGATGTCCACACGTGAACCTCACCAGAGTGAAGCAGACCAGAGAGACGTGTCCACTCTGGCCCGTGTCTAATCCTCTTTCACCGGCTGGTAGTGGTTCTACTTTCTGTGAAACTCTTCACGCTCTGACTCCCCAACGGTTCTGAGCTCCAGAACCGACACACCAACCACCTCATAGAACCACAACCCTGGACAGAAGCTCTCAAAGACAGTCCAGGGTTTGCCGCACGTCCCTGAACTCATCACGGTCCACGGCTCGGCTCCTCCTCTCTGATCCGTGTTAATAAGGTCACTCAGAGGTCACTCAGAGGTCGTGTCTGTACCTGCTGGCTGTGATGAAGCCACAAACCGTCTCCTGATTGGTTCTCAGATGATGATGTTTGATTTTTATTGTGGGGTGGTTTCTATAGAACCTGCTGAGATCAGCGTGTTCACATTTAAAATGTGCTGCATCACTTTAGTGTCGATCAGGTGATTGAAAAGACATTTATCAATGTTACTGTGGCCACGATGAACGTACAGGTTAGAACCAAAGCGGTTCTGTTTCTGACTCTGAGGAGATTTAACGTAATGACCAGAGAAGGTCATTGGGTCAGAAGAGAAGAGAACGAGTGTGAAGCAGACGGGGGTGGGGGGTCAGGGTTAGGGTTAAGGTTAGGGTGGGGTATGGGGTTGGGGTTAGGGCTACAGTCAGGGTCAGGGGTTAGGGTCAGGGTTAGGGTGGGGTTGGGGTTGGGGTTAGGGTTATGGTCAGGGTCAGGGGTTAGGGTGGGGTTAGGGTGGGGTTGGGGTTGGGGTTGGGGTTAGGGTTATGGTCAGGGTCAGGGGTTAGGGTGGGGTTAGAGTCAGGGTTAGGGTTAGGGTGGGGTTGAGGTTAGGATTAAGGTTACGGTCAAGGTCAGGGGTTAGGGTCAGGGTTAGGGTAAGGTTGGGGTTAGAGGTAGGGTTAGGGTCGGGGTTAGGGTTAGTGTTAGGTTGGGTTAGGGTTAGGTTGGGGTCAGGGTTAGGGTCAGGGTTAGGGTCGTTACCTCCTGGCCCGTCACCAGCAGGATGCTGTCCTGTCCGTGTTGAACTTGTCTGAAAATGTGATCCAAGACCAGAAGTTCAGACCAGCAGTTGTGGAGCAGCTTCATCTGATCCCCCACCTCCAGGAAACACAGAGAAACAAACACGTTAACCACACATTGTCTACACGTTATCTACACGTTATCTACACGTTATCTACATATTATTCACATATTATCTACATGTTATCCACACGTTATCCACACGTTATTCACACGTTATCTACACGTTATGAAATTGTTACCTACACATGCTATCCACATGTTACCTTCACATTATCCACACATTACCTAAACATTATCCACACATTATCCACACATTATATACATATTATCCACATGTTACCTACACGTTATCCACACGTTGCCTACACGTTATCTACATGATTTCTACATGTTATTCACACGTTATCCACACATTACCTACACATTATTCACATGTTATCCACACTTATCCACACATTATCTACACGTTATCTACATGTTACCTACACGTTATCTAAATGTTATCTACATGTTATCTACAGATTATCAAGACGTTATCCACACGTTACCCATAAATTATCTACATGTTATCCACATGTTACCTACACGTATTCTACACGTTATCCACACGTTGCCTACACATTATCTACATGTTATCTACATGTTTTTCACACGTTATCTATATGTTATCCACACGTTAACCACACGTTATTCACACGTTATCCACAAGTTATACAAACATAATCTACACGTTATCCACATGTTACCTACACATTATCTACATGTTATATGCATGTTATCCACACATGATCCAAACGTTATCCACACGTTATCCACACGTTACCCACACATTATCTACACGTTATCTACACGTTATCCACACATTATCTAAACGTTATCCACTTGTTACCTAAACATTATCTACACGTTATCTACATGTTATTGACACGTTATGTACACGTAATTCACAAGTTAACCACACGTCATCCACACATTATCCACACATTATCTACACGTTATCCACTTGTTACCTAAACATTATCTACACATTATCCACACATTATCTACACGTTATCCACACGTCATCCACACATTATCCACACATTATCTACACGTTATCTACACGTTATCCACACATTATCTAAACGTTATCCACTTGTTACCTAAACATTATCTACACGTTATCCACATGTTACCTACACATTATCTACACATTATCCACACGTTATCTACACGTTATCCACATGTTACTTACATATTATCTACACATTATCTACATGTTATCCACACGTTATCCACACGTTGCCTACACATTATCTACATGTTATCTACATGCTATTCACACATTATCTATATGTTCTCCACACGTTAACCACACGTTATCCACACATTATCTACAAGTTATCTACATGTTAACCACATGTTATCCACACATTATCTACACATTATCTACACATTATCCACACGTTATCTACACGTTATGCCCTCATTACCTATACATTATCTACATGTTATCTACATGTTATCCACAAGTTATCCACACATTATCTACACGTTATCTACATGTTATTCACACGTTATCTACACATTAACTACATGTTATCTACACGTTATTCACATGTTACCTACACATTATATGTTATCCGCACGTTAACCACCCATTATCCACACGTTATCCACACATTATCTACACATTGTCCACATGTTACCTACACGTTATCTACACGTTATCCACATGTTACCTACACGCTATCTACATGTTATCAACATGTTACCTACACATTATCTACACGTTATCTACACGTTATCAACACATTATCTACACATTATCCACATGTTACTTACACATTATCTACACATTATCTACATGTTATTCACACGTTACCTACACGTTACCTACACGTTATCCACACATTATCTAAACGTTATCCACGCGTTACCTAAATATTATCTACACATTATCTACACATTATCTACACGTTACCCAATGCCACATCTCATCCTTTGTTATTCAGGAAAATCTTAGTCAAAATTCTCTAAAACCAACAAATAGTCCTGATCATTTTTCTCTCCCAGTCTTTTTAAAGGGCTTTTCTGTCATGTGTTTGTGAGTATTATGGGCTGTAGGAGCGTCTCTCACCAATCGTGTGAACTTTCAAATATGACCCTGATTTAAATCACTATCAACCCATTTATGCATATAAAAAAATACATGTCAAAAATGATTCATTAAAAATAGACAAGAAGATAATGGGAGTCGAGATATGGTGTATTTGTGTGTGTGTGTGTGTGTGTGTGTGTGTGTGTGTGTGTGTGTGTGTGTGTGTGTGTGTGTGTTTGTGTGTTTTGTGAACACTAATAATTTGATTTGATTTCTGTGCCTTTTTGAACATCATGTCCAACCCTTTCAACACACTCACCCCTCCCTAACCTCTTCCTCATATCTGTTCTGGTGTGTGTGTGTGTGTGTGTGTGTGTGTGTGTGTGTGTGTGTGTGTGTGTGTGTGTGTGTGTGTGTGTGTGTGTGTGTGTGTGTGTGTGTGTGTGTGTGTGTGTGTGTGAGTGTGAACTGAAGGGCACAGCGGTCAGTAATTCTGAAGACACACATGACAGACTTACAGTCGGTCTGATTGTATATCAGTCACAGAGCAGAGGCTCTAATATTGGCCAGACCTTCATGTGGACCGGGGGGTTGGGGGGTCGGGGGGGGGGGGGGTACAGTGATAAAGGAGGGGTTAAGGAAGCAAGAGGTCTCAGCGACCTTCTGTGCTTCCTCTCCAAGACGAGTTGGACGCTGAGCAGGAGCCAAGAGTCTCTTGGAAAACCCCCAAAACGTGTGGACGGATTGTTTTTAATGTGCTGGATCGTTTGCTTCTGTCTGAGACGGGAACCCATCTGTTCGGCTTCACGCCTGTCCTGTTATATCGCAACGTCTAGAAATAAAAGTCTTCAAGATAGTCACAGAAAATTAGAGAACAAACCTAGAACAAGACAGTTGTCATGGAGACCGTCTCCTACTCAGAGACAACAGAGAGGCTCATGTTGGAACCAGAACACAGAGAACAGGTGTGTGATCAGGTGTGATCAGGTGTGTGATCAGGTGTGTGTGATCAGGTGTGTGATCAGGTGTGTGATAAGGTGTGTGTGATCAGGTGTGTGATCAGGTGTGTGTGATCAGGTGTGTGATCAGGTGTGTGATCAGGTGTGTGATCAGGTGTGTGATCAGGTGTGATCAGGTGTGATCAGGTGTGATCAGGTGTGATCAGGTGTGATCAGGTGTGATCAGGTGTGTGATCAGGTGTGTGTGATCAGGTGTGATCAGGTGTGATCAGGTGTGATCAGGTGTGATCAGGTGTGATCAGGTGTGATCAGGTGTGTGATCAGCAGCTCCAACCTCTGTGTTTGACATTGAACCTGATTTCAAGAAGCTCCTGGAGGACCAAACCAGCTAGCTGGAGCCCATTCCCGCTGAGAGGCAGGGTACACCCCGGATGAGACACCAGCCAAAGACAAACAACCACTCACTGCTCAGCTGCTTGTTTGTGGAGGTGAAGGAAGATGGAGAACAGGGAGAACCCACACAGACACGGAGAAAACGTAGGAACTGCACACAGAATGGATTCGAACCCACGACCTTCTGGCTGTGAGGCGACAGCGCCACCCACTGGTCCACCACATCACCCTCTCTCACAGATCTTCTGTTCTACATCTGCCCTTGAGTTTGAGCTAATAGCATTAAGGTCTCCGTTAGAACAATGGTGATGCTCCTGAACACGTCTAAACACTAGATCGATTCAAATGAATCCCACCATTACAAAACAAAACTAACACTGAACACACACATATATATAATACATGTAGGAGCGTTCTACCCTGACTCCAATCCTGATATCTGTTTCGTCCAAATCCGCGTCATTATCTTTGTGTTCGTGCTTCTTTCGAGCCGAGTCGTTCTACCTCTTGTCAGCTCAACATTGATGACACTCATTGTGCACGCTTCCTCAGCAACATTTTTCACGTTCCACAGGTGAATAAAAGGTCAAACAAAAGAATGAGCAGATGCCGTCTGTGGGGAACCGCGGAAATCAATCGCTTTATTCTGCTCACGATTTGACAAAACCTCCAGCGTCGGCGCGGAGAGCTGACGTCTCCCCATTCATCTGCCTGGAATGTAATTATCGAGGCCAGGTAGAGACTCTGCAGGCATTCTGGGTAAACTGTACAGGTTTGTCCTCAAAGGTGATTGGGACTATTTGCACATAAATGTTCTGTTTCAATATGTCAGCATAGAAACGTCATCCTGACGAGAGGCGGAGGGTGTTAGGAGGCACAACGGACACGAGCAAAAGTATGAAAAAATAGACCTGACAAAGCTAACAATGCTAACCTAGCAGCAATGCTCACATGTGTTCAGTAATGGAGATGTTTATTTCCAGGTGCCTGAGAACACTGAACATGTTTCTACTCGTGTGTGTTTAGTTATCAGCGAAATAACTGAGTTCATTAGAACCCAGAAGACGATATGGAATGTAATCCTACAGCTCAACAACCACACGTCTGCTGGACTTTAGTTCCCATCAAGTGTTTCAGGTTCGCTGAACCCGTTCCACCGGTGACGGATTCACTGCGTGGGAGGAACCGTCTCAGGACAGAGATGGATCCTTCAAAACGTTCACTGGAGGGTTTGTGTTCATTTCAAAGGGGCTCCAGTCGATAGACAGCACCCTCTGAAGGGTTTCTCCTCCGGATCTGACCCGCACCTGACAGGTGAGTGGCTCTAAATGCACCCAGGGGGGTTAAGCACGTAGACTGGGGGGCCTGGAACCAATGACCTGCCAATGAGTGGAAGATATCTTAGCCCTAAGTCTAGTTTAACACGTGTTACCTTGGATTTGAGTTCATTTGTGTTCCAGTGATAATTTCCAGTTCATATCAGTTCTACTGGGATTCTAGTCTATCAGGTTCTTCACACTGCATCAAGACTGTATCACTAATGTGGCGTCCAAACCGTTGAACTCTGTCCAAATGGGGTTTGGAGGAGCTCCAACTGGATCTCTCCTCCCAAATTCCTAGAAACCGGTTGAAGGTCATGTCAGAAGGTGTCAGAAGGTGTCACAACACCTCAGACCACCTGAAAATGTTCCTCCATGGAGAAACACTTTGGAAGCAACAAAAACCTCTGAGACTCAATGAGGAAACATTCTGGGATTCAAGCAGAAATAACAGATTTAATCGTTTAATGTACTGAGTTCTACATGTCCTGGTACGTGTGTTTAGTTGTGGCTCTGCTCAGTGATGTCCGTGTTATTGATCCGTTCTCAGGTGATTATCACTGTAGTGACTGCAGGTGTGTGCATCTGTGATTGTTCACTTTCTAACAGGTGTTATGAACATTGCTTCTGTGCTGTGTTGGTAACACAGGGGGGACTCCCAGTGGAACGCCGCCGTGTTACAGAGAGCTGGTTATCAGGACAGGATGGAACCTTTATCAGCTCCACAGAGTGGTCTTTGTTCAGGAGACGGAACAAAGTCACGGACCGGCCCTTCAGCACTAGTGGGAGGCTGATCAGATGGTTTTTGGTTCAGGTGTGTTCTGGGGTTCAGGGGCGTTCTCTGGTTCAGGGGCGTTCTCTGGTTCAGGGGCGTTCAGGGGCGTTCTCTGGTTCAGGGGCGTTCAGGGGCGTTCTCTGGTTCAGGGGCGTTCAGGGGTTCAGGGGCGTTCTCTGGTTCTGGTTTAGGGACAGGAAGTAAATCCACTGTGGGA